>NC_030444.2:2253804-2311304 GCF_001660625.3 Ictalurus punctatus
TCGTCACACCATCCTGTTGTTGATTATTTGTCTATAAGAGCATGTTCAAAGGGTTTTAATCATTTCTTATCAATGTACAATATAGTGCCTTGCATAAGTATTCACCCCCCCCCCCCCCCCCCATCCCCACCAAAAAAAAACATTTTGGACTACACCCCAATTCCAAAAAAGTTGGGACGCTGTGTTACATAAATGTAAATAAAAACAGAATGAAATGATTTGCAAATCTCATAAATGTTATTCACAATAGAACATGGTAAGCTGAGGAAACGAACCAGTTTAAGGGAAAAATAAGGTCATTTTGAATTCGATGGCCGCAACACGTCTCAAAAAAGTTGGGACGGTGGCAACAAAAGGCTGGAAAAGTAAGTGTTACTTAAAAGAAACAGCTGGAGGAAGATTTTGCAGGTAATTAGGTTAATTGGCAGCAGGTCAATAAGATGATCGGGTATAAAAAGAGTATCGTAGAGAGGCGGAGTCTCTCAGGCGTAAAGATAGGATGGGATCTGAATGGAAGCATATGTTGAAGGTGCCTTTCCAGATGTGCAAGCTGCCCATTCCAAAAGTCTGTTTCATCTGGCAAACTGACAAACCATTACGCAAGTACTCCATGTTTTTAAAGTCAGTCTGCATTCTTATGTTAAAACTGGTCATCTATTTCTACACTCAAATTCACTCACAATCAATGTTTGTATTGTTAAATAATTAGATCTTTCTCTTGTTTTGTTTTTTTGCATCTTATACATATACATTGCTTGTTCTTAACCATAATATAACATACAGATGGCTTTAAACTTTGCTTTATAACTCTTTGGCTCCTGCTGGTGGTGAGAGCATGGTAACGAGCACTGAGTGTGATCTCTGAGTCTTCACCCCATCTTTCCCAAAGACCGGAGGATCGATAAACTCGATTTTCTCTCCAGTCTAATTTCACTAACACATCTCTACCTGACTGATAAAAAGAAAAGAGCTCCATTCCTGAGGCAAATTGGAGTAAAATAGCATTTTATATATCCACGCCTGTCCAAAGACATCACTTTAAAAACTATTCTCTGGATCAGACGTTTCGATCAGTGCATTCTGATGTCCGTGTGCCAACATTGGGAATGAATTCAACCTGAATCTTACATTTGTATCGTAATGCTTACGCGCTCATGTTCTCCGTCTCTGCCTCTCTCTCTAGGACGAAAAGAACCAGCTCATGACTACTAATGTCTGGTTGTGGCAGGTAAAGTCGCTGCTTCTTCTAAGTGTTCGTGCATTTTTGTAAATTTACTTTTATTCGGTTATAAGTCTTCCAGGTTCTAAAGACGTCGTGTGAACGCACGCGTCTCGCTCTGCGTCGATGTTTTGTAGGAGTGGACAGACTATAAGCTGAGCTGGAACCCAGAGAATTATGGGGGAATCACGTCCATCCGAGTGCCTTCGGAGAACATCTGGCTGCCTGACATCGTCCTCTATGAAAAGTAAGACCCTTTATACACCGTACACTCTTTCTGTTCACTACGAATCGACGCGTGCCCCGTTGAAGAAGGTCTATTTTTCCGATTTTATACCAATATAATTTCATCTCACCTCAATCATTATTAATATCCATATTAGTTGAAGTAGAAACCCAAGAGCCTTTTAGTTAACTTTAAAACTTTTTTACTTGTATTTAATAAAGATCTACTTATGCAACACCATATAGTCAAGTACCATATCCAGCATACAAGTCCCTGTGTTAGTTGTATAGCGAGTTTAGCCAGCGGTGGGCGGAGCACAGACAGACACGAGAACGTTTAAGTGTCAAACGAAGTGAGTTTATTTACTGATTGTGATAGTGTGTGCGTGCAGGAGTGGTCCCTAGGGGGAAAGTGCTCGTGTGCCGGGGTCGTCCGTGGGCGGTAAGTGCCGCGCTGGAGGTTTTCCGAGAGCCCGGAGTCGGTTTCGGTCCTCCAGGGGGCGGAGCCTTCGGGCGCGTTCGAGCTTCTCTGAAAAAAAAAACCACGACACACATTTGTCAGCGCGTCGGGAGAGTCCTCCCTCTCTTTGCTAGCAGAGGATCGTCCTCTTATACTCTCCCTTCGTCTGCTGGGTGGCAGCCGCCGGTCTGTCGCCACAATTACTGTAGTTACTACGGAAACTACAGTCTGAGTCACTGTTATGGAAAAGTAATCAACACAATCTGACCAATCAGAATTGAGCATTTAACTTCCTTTATTATACACAAAGAGGGAAACGCAAACATGACCAAAGAGAACCAATCAAAGGGACCGAACACCAAAAACTGATTGGCATTCAAAAGGCAAGTCCCTCCCATTTCATAGCATCTGTGGGTTCTGATTGGCTGGATCTAGTGTGTACGTGAGTACGACTCCCTGGTAAACACCAACAACTGAAAGGAAAGAACAATCGGACAAAAAAGAGATCCCAGTTTAAAAAGGAGGGTTTGTAGTTATTCAGACATTCACTCCTACCTCTCTCTCTCTCCCTCTCTCTCTCTCTCTCTCTCTCTCTCTCTCACTCTCAGTGCTGATGGGCGTTTCGAGGGCTCACTGATGACAAAAGCGATCGTCAAGTACGACGGTACAGTGACATGGACTCCTCCAGCCAGCTACAAGTCTTCCTGCACCATGGACGTCACTTACTTCCCTTTCGACCGCCAGAACTGTTCGATGAAGTTCGGTTCATGGACGTACGATGGCGCCATGGTGGATCTGACCCTGATCGACCCCCATGTGGACCGCAAGGACTTTTTCGACAACGGCGAGTGGGAGATCCTGGACGCCAGCGGGCGGCGAGGGAGCCGTCGTGATGGAAGCTACTCGTATCCGTTCGTCAACTACTCCTTCATCCTGAAGCGCCTGCCTTTGTTCTACACGCTCTTCCTGATCATCCCGTGCCTCGGCCTCTCCTTCCTCACCGTGCTGGTTTTCTATCTCCCGTCGGACGAAGGCGAGAAGCTTTCGCTGTCCACGTCTGTGCTCGTCTCACTCACCGTCTTCCTCCTGGTCATCGAGGAGATCATCCCGTCCTCGTCCAAGGTCATCCCGCTGATCGGCGAGTACCTGCTCTTCATCATGATCTTCGTCACCTTCTCCATCATCGTCACGGTCTTCGTCATCAACGTGCACCACCGCTCCTCGGCCACCTACCACCCCATGGCGCCGTGGGTCAGGAGACTCTTCCTGCAGAGCTTACCCAGAATGCTGTGCATGCGTGGCCACACTGATCGCTACCTCTATGCGGACATGGAGCCACACCGGAGTCCGGAGCAGAAGCGTGGGATGAAGAAAGGGGCGAAGAAGAGTGCGGGAGGAAAGGAGGACGAGTCCTGGGTGGCCATGCTGGAGAAAGCCACCAGCTCAGTGCGCTACATATCCAGACACATTAGGAAGGAGCACTTCATCAGAGAGGTTTGGGTTCATTGTTTATTGAAATGTTTCCCTTGATTCAAATGGAGCTGATTATAACCAAAACCCAAATATATTCATTTATATACCTGTACCTCTGTACTGGACTGGTTTCCCATCTTGGTTCGTGAGCAAGACTACTCATCGAAAGGTCACTAGTTCAAATCCAAGCGTTAAGAAACATTTGATATTTTAAATGACCCAAAGACGCTTCAAAAAAAGTTCAACACAGACAGCATAAGAGAATTTTTAAAAAAAAACAGAAAACAATAAACATACAACCAGTATGAGCCGAGTTGAAGAAACACTGGAAGTTTGGGGAAACCGGTGGGTTTTGAGACGGGATTTAAACAAGGACAGTTTGTAAGATTGTCTGATTGTTAGAAGGAGGGATTTCCAGAGAACTGGTACCTGTGCGATTAAAAAATATCATATAATGTGATATTATATATGAATTATTATTAAATATAACTGTCAGTATTTGCTTGGTTTGATTAAAACCAGTCACCGTGTGTTTTCAGGTGGTTCAGGACTGGAAGTTCGTGGCTCAAGTGTTGGACCGGATCTTCCTGTGGGTCTTCCTCACCGTGTCCGTACTTGGCACCATCCTCATCTTCACTCCGGCTCTGACCATGTACCTCAGCAGCGCTCCTTAAAAACGCCCCGCAAACCGCATTACAAACTCGTCCTTAAAACCCACGGGGCCAAAAAAAAAAAGACAGCTTTCCTTCACCAATACCAACCTAATACAACCACTGCTTCAATACATACCTACTACATCATTCTAAACCTTTTAGATTAGACCTTAAAGGGTTACTCGGACCTGCAAGAATATCCGCTCTCACATAAACGCACCTTGCAGATATTCTACCCAAAAACGTTCCAACCGCTCCTCAAAACAACCACTCGTGTAGTGTAGAACCCAAACGTTTACATCATCATGACACGCATCGATACGTTCTCAAATTCTCGAATCTGATTGGTCAGAAAGTGTTAATTTTTGAAAAAAAAATTTTTTACATAACAGCGGCTCAGCAAATCGCGTTTATACTGATGCGCACGTTCTGATGCGTTACCGTTTCCATAGTAACCGCTCGTTCCCGTTCACACGGGCAGGCTCGTAAACCGCGGATTATAACAAATCAAGAACGACTGTCGACTTCATGCTCACTTGTCGTTTGTGGGAGGAGTCTCCAACGTCAGTGCTTCGTAACACTTCTAAATAAAATCTCCAGGACACTTCGAGACGTGCTGTCACGGACTTCCGCTTCACGCCACCCCGTTGTTGATTATTTTCCCATACCGGGCACCTCGTGAAGTGTTTAATCGCTCTTACATCACAGCGATTACTATTTCTATTCATTAAAGAACGACACGGTGCAATCACATTGCAATCTTTCATAAACGTACAGTACGTTTCCAAAAACTCCCATTACCTCACCCGAGCACAAAATAATTCACCGAACCTTTACAGTCTCTTCATCACGCACCAAAATGTATCCTACTCCTTTTAATTCCATTGGGTGGAGTTATGATAATAAATGATATCCGCACTCCTCGATGTTTATTCAACCATTTTCCTGTACACTGTGTTCAGTACATATGATACAAACCTCACTGAGCTACAGAAGATGTATTAATCATAGTCTTCAATAGGACAACACGAAAGCCGGTTCCTTTCGGCTCGGTACCGTCCATCAGTACACTTTGTGTCGGTCAGATTATACTGACGTCGTCTGCGTTAAAGCGTGTACATGCCTGAGTGTTAACGTCTATTGTTAATGTAACTGAATGCTTACAAGTCTTTTTATATGTTGAATGACATTAAAGAAACCTCTGACGTAGCGGATTAGCTGGGTGTGCTTTGAGTGGGTTGTCCGGTTTGTCCAGCAGGAGAACCACTAAAGGTTCTAGGTACATGAGTAAAACCTCTTCACGTAAGAACCCTTAACTTTCCCATTAACTCTCAAGAGACCCTTCTTCTGAGAGTTGAACCGGTGAAGCCGGTGGTGTGGGTTTATTTATTCCCTGTTGTACTTCACTGAGGCAGTGCTTTACTTTCTTTAAGCATCAAGTTATACTGAAAGAGAGATTTGAAAACAGTGTATAAAAGCTTTAATAGATATATCAGGAAGATTATCCATCCACATATACGTCACGTCACAATATGCATCTGTGTCTTGTGCTTTGTCTTGTTGCTTTTGTCTGAAATGTAATGCACAACATCTTCCCCCATTCGTAAAGATAAGACACCGTTGAGAGACAAAAACACGTTTTTTATTTACGGAAGATTTTACAAAACGTTCCGATTATCAACGGAAACACGGACGAGATGATGGCTCGGACACCGCACGAGATATTTAGCTTCCAAATCTCTGCATTTCAGCTGAAGTCATTACTGGCGTGATTTATTGCTCGAGTTATCGAGTCAACAGAAAAGCTGGATCCCAAATCAACCCCTACCGACATTTCTCACATCACACCACCTTCCTGCTACCACGGAGAATCTGAGTGGGACTCGGTCATGAAAGACAGGATGCCATGGTGGGATTCTCTGCTTGGATGGCAGTTGCACTACATCTAGATGAACAGGAGGGGGCAGTATGCCCTCGAGTACACCACAATCTAATGAGGAAAGTTTGAACTGCTTTTTGCTTCATAGAGAATCGTATTGAGTGAATATAATGTTCCGTTTGATGACATAAATCCTATCTATCATTTTAAATGACAGCTCTTTGACTTCGTTTGGAATTAAATATTGATTAGATATAAGCCAAAGCTTTTCCCAAACAATACTGTCTGTCAGACGATTCCAATATGAGTAAATCTGAGGCAAAGACACGGAGTTTCTCTGAAATAACGCTCTTATGATGGATCTGTTTTAAGGGAAAAACAAATATTCAGCACGTAAGAACTTATTAAAGTAGCCGGGGACCATTGTTGAATTTAATTCTTTTCTAAACAGCATATAGACTTTTTGCATAGTCCCCTGGTGTTACAGGAATCCTATAATGTGCCGAAAACTCATTAGAAGTGAAAAGAAAACCATTTAGATTAAATAACCGAGGCACCGATATGATGCCGGTCTTATTTTCAGCTCGTTGCCCAGAGCAACAGTCCGCGCTGACACCGGGACCACGTGACTCGTTGCCGCGGGCAACGCTCGGGAGCATCACCGCTGCTCGCGATCCGCTATGACGTCAGAGAATGGTTCGAATTGAACAGCGCCGGGGCTGTGACGTGTGATGACGCGAGGGGGCTGTTTATATGAAGGCGGCTGCAGACAGAACGAGCTTCTTACTACATGCGCTCTTGTTAGAGAACAACAGACGATGGATACGCTTTATTATTTTCTGCCATCAGTGATTAAAAACTGGGTGACAACTCCAGACACTGAGGAACAGGAAGAAGTTTCCTCTGGAGCGACGGAACAGGGAGAAGTTACATCTGGAGCGACGGAACAGGAAGAAGTTTCCTCTGGAGCGACGGAGCAGGAAGAAGTTGCATCTGGAGCGACGGAACAGGAAGAAGTTGCATCTGGAGCGACGGAACAGGAAGAAGTTGCATCTGGAGCGATGGAAGATGGAGAAGTTTCCTCTGGAGCGACGGATGAGGGAGAAGTTTCCTCTGGAGCGATGGAAGATGGAGAAGTTTCCTCTGGAGTGATGGAAGATGGAGAAGTTGCATCTGGAGCAACAGAAGATGTTGAAGTTGCATCTGGAGCGACGGAAGATGGAGAAGTTGCATCTGGAGCGACGGAAGATGGAGAAGTTGTGACCGGAGCAACGGAAGATGAAGATCAAATGCAGGAAGCGAACCTATTTCAGAAACGAAAAAAACAGGAGGCAGCAGAAGTCCTTGGCAGGCACCTCTTCTACCGGAAGGAATTCAGATGTCCGGAGAATATCCGGCTGATGAGTGAGGATCTGGAATTCGCCGACGCAACAGTGAAAGCGTACGTCTCACACTTTTGGCCTTCGACTTGTCTGGACAAGGATTTCCGACGGTTCCTCAGTGTGTTTTGGCCAGAAGATGAACCTGAGCTTCAGCATCTACTTGTAAAGCACTTTACTCGTCTGTTCCTTACCTGTACTGAACAGTCGCTCAAGTTCCAGCCTGTAATGTACTACCTGTGCTGGAGCATGATCATACTGAATGCCGATCTTAATGGCGGTCACAAAGGGAGGAAAATGACTCGTGAAGAATTTATAGCGAACCTGGATAGTGCGACTGACTTTCAGATAGATCTTCCACTCATGAGGGAAATCTATGACTCGATCAAAATGCAGCCACTAACAGCGTTCACGGTGAGAAGTAGATGTCAGGCTGCGAAACCAAAGGACTCCGGCTCTAACTCATCATTTGGGACTGAAAAGAACCCTACCACTACTGTCTACAAAAAAGGAAATCTCATCTGCAAAAGAGTTATGGACGAGAATGGGAGACCAACCAACATAGGCCAGAGAGCATGGAAACCATTTACTGCAGTTCTAAAAGGCATGGTCCTGCATCTACAACAAGACACAGACAAGCATGCCATTAGACTGCATCATGCCTTGGCATACCCCGTATATCACAAAAAGAGGTGCCATGCGCTGAGCCTCAGGACCGCAGACGCCAGACTCTTCTACTTCCAGGCCGAGAGTGAAGTAGAGCAGGCATCATGGGTCGCCATCATTAACCGCATCGCCGCCCGTTACTCTGCTGCTCCGCTCACTTCAGCTTCATACTACATCAAAATATACTGTCCTCAGCTCCTACCTTCATACCCCACCACTCTGACTCTAGAGCAGCAGCTCGAGTTCCACAAGGACCAGATAAACAGGGTTCCATTGCAGGAGGTGCAGGAGCTGCAGCGCCACGTGACGTATGTGAGAGCGTTACAGGAACTTGTTGCAGAAAAGCCTTCAGCGACTCAACGTAAAGGATAATCGCGCACTGCTCTCAACCACGTACATAAACATGAAATATCACTGCTTACGAAAAGAAATAAAGATCATTCAAATGATACGACGGCTCAACGATGATACACTTCTTTGCGTGTCTAATGCAGTATAGTTACCATAGGAACGATTTACACGTTACCTGTACGGCGTGCGGTCTGCATTAATCTAGGGCTGATGATCAAAAGATTATAAAACAGTACAGAGACACAAGTGTAACAATTACTTTTACACAACAGTTCAACAAACAAGAAATCAATACCGAGTGACCAAATATGTAAATGTAAATAATGTAAAATTTTGTACAAAATATGGCCCGATTTTCTGTTGATTTTTTGCTCTGGTAGAGGAATCCACGCTCACTTTATAAATATGCCGACTAGCTTGCTAGCTAGCTCACACTGGTTTATAATGAATATATAAACGTGGCAATAAGAAATGTGTCATTATGAAAGAAATATGTCTTTATGAAATAAATATGGCACTACCTTTTGCTCAGAAGCTGGAGCGATGCGTTACAGTCTACGTTTTTACCAAGCCATGGCTAAAAAGTTTGGGTTGTTGATCAACTAAAGCTGTTTGTCAGCCACCGAAGTTTTTGATCAGACTTTCGCTGGTGTCACTTCTTGTCAGTTAAGACGACTAAATGGCAGCAGTGAGAGGGCTGGCTCAGATTCACCTGCAGTGAGGAGCGCTCTCGGGTAATCAGAGTGGACATGATGCCAACTTGCATTAGTATGTACCCCCCCCCCCCCCCCCCCCCCCACTATCACCCAACCACACACAAACATACACAAACACACAGGCTAGCTGTCATCGTGCTCCGTCTGTCTGCGGTATCTCGTTTGAGGAGCCTCCTAGGGAGATCTGTTAGATATCAGGTGGAAACTTTTTCTCTTTTTCATGTAATAGTCAGTTTCTATACCTAAATGAAAGAGGTGAGTGAGTGGCGGCTCAACGATTGAGTTCTATTTATTTAGTTTTTTTTAAACAAGGACAGGAAGTCGGGCTGTTGATCAAGATGCTTGCTTAACCTGTGAAACCTGAGCACTTCTAGGCTCAGATTCAATTCTGCTCTCACTTTAAATGAAAACAGATTCTCAAACAAATCAATAAACAAATGTAAAGTGTAAGTAACCAGGGCTTGATGCCGAGCTCGTATTACCGTCTGTGTTGAGTTTCGCGGCTTCTCCCCATGTCCAAAAACATGCTAGTAGAGATGGATTGAAATTGCCCAAATTGGTGTGAATGAGTGTGTGAATGTGTGTGTGTGTGTGTGTGTGTGTGTGTGTGTGTGGTGCACCCATCCAGGGTGTATTCCCTCCTTACGCCCTGTGTTCCCGGGATGGACTATGAATCCACCACAACCCTGGCGAGGTGAGGGAATGAATGTAACTGATCTGTCTGATCTCACTTAAAGGTCAGCATTTTAGGTGTGAAAATCTCTCTCTCTCTCTCTCTCTCTCTCTCTCTCTCTGTCATTCTGCCTCTTCTTTCTTGTCAGAGTACAGTGACTTGGTATTGAGGTAACCATTCAGTTGTCTTTTCACTCTGTGTTTGTCTTCACTCCGGAAAGATTGAACATGACAGAGTCCTTACTAATGAAACACACAAAAAAGGAAGACGCCAGAGAGAGAGAGAGAGAGAGAGAGAGAGAGAGAGAGAGAGAGAGAGAGAGAGAAGAGTGCATTCTGTTCTGTGAATGAATGGAGGGAATCCCAGGAACTGACTCGGATTACAGTGACACCTACTGTACAGCCTCTGAGGATTTCTCTCTATCTCTGGGTTTATGATAAGACAATTGGGTCAGCAGACAGACAGCAGGGAGAGACAGACAGCAGGGAGAGACAGACAGCAGGGAGAGTGTGTATTGCCCGTTGTTATTTAACAACGCTCAGTAATGGATCGCGAATGCGGCCCAGAGGCTAACTAGGCCACGTTGGTGTCACATAGCCGTGCTCTTGCGTTGCATTGTGTTGATCTCTGTTGGCGTACACGAGTGCTGACTTACCGTGGATGTCCTTGCTGACATTAATGGGACATCTACTGTAAATTCTGGTCAGAGTGAAAGGTTTAGAACGGCTTTTCCAATACGTACAGTTGCAAATAAAAGGATTCAACCCCCGTTGCAAACATTGCAGGTTTATCGTCAAAATTTGCCGTTCACAACGAAGAAATCCAACAAAAGCATCTGAGATAGTTCGACACCACGAACACTTGGGGGGAAGCGTTCGTCGTGTCGAACTGTTTCAATTGCTTTTTTTCACAAGAAGCTGAAAGTCTGTACATTTTGATGATGAACCTGATTTGCGATGTGAGTTGAATCATTTTGATTGCGACTGTATTGAAGTCGCCTGTCTTCATGGAAAAATCCATCTTGAGCAACCCCCATACCAATGAATTACCCACAATGCTGTTTGATTACCTACTGATAGTAGTGCAATGGGATTTCACCCTTGCTCTTTAACGCCTACCTAAAGAGAGTGATGCAGCGGCCCTTTTGAGTCGCTTTAGACTGTCAACACCTCAAATGATTGTTTTGGGGTTGAGTTTTCCTTTAATAATCCCGAGGTAAGATGAGCATGTTACGGTACGCGTTCTAAGATCGCCGATTTGAGCTCACGACCAAAGAATTCTTTTACAACGTACGATTTTTGTCTGCGGCATCAAAACGTCATAGTTTGGGGACATGTGGACCCAAACCATGCACATGGTGGCTTAGTGGTTAGTACGTTTGCCTCCCACTACCAGGGTTGGGTTCGATTCCCACCTTGGCCGTGTGTGTGTGTGTGTGTGTGTGTGTGTGTGTGTGTGTGTGTGTGTGATTGTGCCCTGCGAATGATTGGCACCCTGTCCAGTATGTACCCCACCTTGTGCCCCATGTTCCCTGGGATAGGCTCCAGGTTCCCCGTGACCCTTTAGGATAAGCTGTACAGAAGATGGATGGATGGATGATTTTCCCCTTAATTTATACTGAGTACAAGCGCAGATGTGTTGGAATTCACTTCATGGGTGCTTATTTTTATTTGTGAAAATTTGTTCATTAAGGACGAATGGGAGGTGCATGGGCATGCACGTGAGCACGCGTGCATGCGCGCGCGTGTGGGTGGAGGAAAGAGAGATATTTGGGAGAGAGAGCGAGAGAGAGAGCGAGCGCGCGAGAGGGGGAGAGAGAGAGAGAGAGAGAGAGAGAGAGAGAGGGAGGTGGAGGAGGAGGAGGAGGACTTGTATCTGCGCGCGCTTCACAGGCTCGCACTCAAAGTTCAGTCGGCTAAGAGCGCGAGCCTGCACTCACACGCGCGCACGATGCCCAGATTTACCGGACCCCTATACGTCGTCTTGTTTATGTGGTCGTCATTTTGTATCAAAGGTAGGTCGTTTTTATATTCTTGAAGCACTCCAGCGTTGTTTTTTTTTTTTTTTTTGGAAACGCTTTTGAGAGTTTAAGTAGTATGCGTTGTTCCCATTGTGCCTACTATTTTAAACACACTATATAGTACGCTCATGTGCTGTAGCCATGGTGACCCGCGTGCACTGGAGTTGGGGGGCGTGCTCCGTTTTTCACTTATACGTGTGTTAGCATTTAGCTATCGCGACTTTTATTTTTATTTTCTTCTTCTTTTTCCAAAATATTGATTTTAAACGATAAATTACTCAATTTAACCTGCAAACGTGAGGTGTTTTGACTGATAAGTAACATCCCCGACAATAGTAAGTTTCAACATTTTTAACTTACATGTTTATTTACTAAAGTACACCGTTCTGAGGTAATGTTTATGATTACAATCAGTAAAACAGACCTCATATAACCTCTTTCAGAGACCAGTATTTCACTTTAAAATGTTTATGAACGTATTACATACATATCTCACTTGTTAATTTGAATTCCATGACTGTGTACTAATTTTATTTTTCCAATTATTATCAATTAAGTCATCAGGAGAGGTAGAAACACTAACCCTTAATACTCCTTAATAAGGGATGGAACATAATGGAGGGTGTGCTGCTGTGGGAAAATAATCAACTACGGGGTGGTGCGATTATCGCAAAGCCCTGCGATACCACAAGAATTCTCCAAAGACTGCAATTTTTAATGTGTTAATGAAAGAGACATACTTTTTTTTTTCCCCTTCCATTTTTTTTTTTACATAGGTATGTATAGTTGCTTTTTAATGTTGTGGAATGTTCTAGAAAGAAGTTAGTTCCTGTTATTGCTTATGCAGCTACAAACAGTCGTCCCTTCTATTTTTCTCTCTCTCTTTAGTAGTAAATAAGACCAAAAAAAAAAAAACCTCCCAAACAAAACGTAGCTTGTGACGTTACTGAGAAACTACAAAAGCGTAAAGTCCTGAAGACTTTCCCATGGCGGAAAAACGTACTCACGGCTACGGATCGTTGACGCTGGAGACTCCTTCCACAAATTCAGGGCCATAAATATTACAGAAAACGTCGTCATATCGACGACCGTGGTGTTTTTTCTTTGTTAAACATCGTGAAGTTCTTGAAATTGATCGCGTTGGAAATTTTGCGGTGGAATACGAGGGCTATTCCTTCCTGCTGTATTCTGTTTATCCCGTACGTAATAAACATCAGCTGTGTGTTCTTCAACGTGCCATTTGCCTTCCAGGACCAGTTGCTCTGAGCTGTGCTTTAAAATATTCACCGTGTCATTGTTTGCCGGTTCTGCTACGGTGAAAGAGTGTGCTGAAACCGTGTTAATTCTGCGTATGAGAGCGTGTGTATGTGTGTGTGCTGTTCTCGCAGACTGTGATCGTCGCTACTGAAGGTCCGTGAGTGAAGCTCTATTTATCAGTCCACACATCTACGGGTAAATGGAATGGCTATTCGTGAATACTAACACCGTCAGTACAAGGTCACCCTGTCTGAGCGTGCACAGCCAAAACCCCTGGCGTGGAATCAGCCACCCTCCTTGCTACCTCCCGCAACGCTGAATTAACACCTACAGCGTGGAGTCACCTCCTGCAGTGTTGAAACTCGTACAGGCTACACCCACAATGCAGACTTGAAATGAACACGGCTGTAGTGTTGAATGAACACTTGCAGTCTTGGGTTCAGGAAAGCAAGGAATAAAACTTTCCGGGATGTGGCTGTTGTAGGAAAATAATCAACAACCACGACAAGCATAGTCCCAAAGTGTTTGATTCCTCTTGTACCACAGCAATTCGAATGAATGAATGAATGAATTTGTCGCTATGTTCAATGTTGTCGAACGTTCATGAATCCGGCGTGCGACAGCCGACACCGGAGACTCCTTCCAAGAATAAACGTCCCCTCACAGAACGCTCCGACGTAACGACGCTTACGAGCTGTTACTATAGAAACGATAGCGTCTTGCTGTGCGTTCAAGTCCGACTGGGAAGTTCGTATTTACGAGTTGGGAAGCTGTAATTACGACGTCTGGTGCGTACGAGTCGCTTTGTTCGGACCAAGATGGAGGTGCGCCTTCGGTTAATTAACTACAAAAAAAAAAGATCGCGAGGGTTTTTAAAAATTTTTTTTATTTTATTTTAATTTTTTTATTTAAACGCTGCTTCTAGAGTTTTTGAATAAATTTATGAAGATATTTAAGTTATTTTACTGTCCTTTTTTCTTCTTCTTTGAATAATAATACTCTAAAAAGTTGGGACATGCCGAATTGGGCGATTTCCTAACGCTACTGTAATGTGATTGTTCTCGGAGCTTATTATTAAAGGGCAGCAGCACTATATGATGTAATGGCTTCCCCGCTGTAACACCTGACTCAGCTCATTAGTTATCAATCCAGTCCTGGTGCGTTAGAACAAGGACGAACATGGACGTGCTGTGTAACTGCTCAGTGGGATATGGGTTCCGGAGCTAGGACAGCTGTGATCAAAAAATAACTTCAAACAGGCAATCTGGGCTAAATAAATGATTTCGAATACTCACAATAATCACATTTCCCAACCTGTACATGTAAAACTAATCCAATCTGAATAGGGCTTAAGCCTAGATTTAACCTGGTTTCTTTACGAGGATCTCTGTGAAGCAAAAACACCACAGTCAACCTAATTTCACACGTAAATCAGTCCGTGTTAAGTGGTTAAAACCTACGTGTTGGTGAGGAAGAAAAACACACAAGTGGTGATGTACGAGTCCCGGCCCGATTCGGAAGAATCGAGGGTTTCCCCCCTGCTGATTCTCGGTTCCTCTAAAGGTTTCATCCTCCTCTGCGTTATCGGAGGGAGGTTTTTTTTTTCCTTTCCTCGTCACTGTCACTTCTCACTAGGGGTTAAGGCACTGATGTATGCAAAGCAGCTTTGAGACAATCTGTGATATTCTGTAGGTATGTAGATTCCCAAACATCCAAAGCTGAAGAAGCCTCACAAAGCAAGACGCCGTATTACTAAGCCGTACTTTTTCTAGAATTTCCTTAGTGCCTTCCTGCTGAGCCTTAACACTTCCAAGGACAGTTTAAAGACCTCACACGAGTCAATCTGCGGTTCAATCCGGGGGTGAGGGGGCGTCTACTTTGACGTTCACTGCACATGTGACGAGCAGATTAGATATTTAACAGCTAGATAAAGAAAAAAACATTTAACTCCTTATTGATTTTGCAAAAGAAATGTTTTTATTTGATGTGTATGTATGTTAAACACGCACCTTGATGTTGTAGCTAGATAATTGTTATGATTCCGGTCTCCTGTTGCACTACACACATCTGGTTGACGATACCCCCCCCCCCCCCCCACACACCATTATCTCCTAATTTGTTCATCTCCCAATTCTGAGCTCTCCCCATCGTACGTATCAGCCGTAGATTTCGAAGGCTACGCTGCATCGCAGGAGGAAGGTTGCTATCTGCCCTCTTCCACATACACGAGCTACAGATTACTGTGATTATGCTCACATAGCTACACGGATCGGTTTGGTAATGCACTCGGGGTACTGATCCGGGATAACCTTTTTGCCCACGTGACTGCACGGGAGACTGATCCTAGATCAGCACTTTGAGTTTAGATGATTCCAGGACACCAGACAGTCACGCATTTTAATCAGTTTTATGCGAATTCATGCCGTTGCGTGGTTTTTAATGTTCTGGAAAGGACACGTGCGTGTAATATGCATATATGTATTCTTCGTCTAATTTTCTTGATTATGCCAAAGAATTAGCCTGAAACTGCAGGAGGTGTACGTGTGTGGGTTTTTTTTTTTTTTAGCATTCCGGTTGCGTTCGTCTCGCACAAAAGCGTTGAAACGAGGAAGGCACAGTGCCATCTCGCACGTTGATTCTGCTACGTTGACAGTAAGCTCATTAGACCGTATTTAAAGCTTGACGCGGACCAGAACTTTTGGAACTTTTCAATCCAAAAGTTAAAATGCCACACAAGCCCGAATGACCCAAACGTACCCTATGAAGAAACCTGATTTATCCTGAAATGGTCCGCTATCTAGCGTGAACAGAGGCTCTTCATTCGGTCTCGCTATCTTTCTGTTTGACTTTTAGAAATGGCCTAAAACAAGGCAGCAGTTTTACACGTTCCAGCCCATGAAGGCTCTGAAAATAGATCCAATTCTCCTGAGGGTGCACAGACACACACACACACACACACACGCGCGCACACAATCCTTGGTGTTTTTAAAAAAAAATGAAAAATCATTTTATTGTGAGCTATAAACTGCAGAACAACAGGAGTCACTATTTATTTTCAATTTGAAAAGCTCTTGGGACAACAGAGGCAAAGAGTCTGTTTTATCTCTGGCTGTCAGATCCGAGCCAGACCTCAAAGCTTTTTGTTTGTTTTTTTCGTTTTTTCCACCCCATTCGGTATTTGAATCATCCTGGCTAGTGCTTGTAGATAAGTGGAAAGATATTGTACAATGTTGGGCCGAACGATTTGCCAATTTTAAGTAAAAAAAAAGCCTGTCAGTTTATCCTTAAAGTAGTTCCACTACTAATTTTAAACACGTTTGTGCCTCATTATTTCCCCTTGGTTGAATCTTTATTGGGATATTAAGAGCTGTTATTAGCTCAAGAAAAGTACGTTAGATGAGCTCTTGGAGGCCTGAGTAATCGAGTTAACGTAGCTTTAAAGCTGTGTATACAGTCCTCTATCCGAAACTATTGGAACGACAAGGCCAATTCATTTGTTTGTGCTATACCCCTGGGTTTGAGATCAAAAGATGGATATGAGACGAGAGTTTCAGCTTTTATTTCAGTGTTTCGGTCATCAGCTGTTGTTTTTCTCGGCCGACCCATTCGGTGTCTGTTGCGGAGTACACCAGTGGTTTCTTTCTTTTTCAAGATATGATTGTTGTATTGGCTATACCCAAATGTTTGTGCAATGCCTCTGATGGATTTTCCCTCTTTTCTCAGCTTCAAAATGGCTCGCTTTTCTCCCGTAGACAGCTCTCTGATCTTCGTGTCAGTTAATCCTTTTTAAAAACAAATGCAGTCTTCACAGTTGAAACCGAAGTTTAAAACCGAGAGTAGATGTTCAGAGCTATTTATTGTTTAAACAATCAGTCTAACAGGACGCACCTGGGTAACAAGAAACACCCTCCAGTCACGTGTTCCAATAGAAAAATTGGGTGGTCTGATACAAAAAAAACCCCCCACTCTTCTCATTTTCATCTTTTGATCTCAAACCCAAATGTCTACAGCAAAAACAAATGCATCGTCCTTACCGTTCCAATAGTTTCGGAGAAACTGGAACCAGGGCTGTTTTCTGAAACTTTGGTGGCCTAAAGCAAGATCCCAGACATTACTTCAAACGTCAAGCGTTTCCATTCCTTCGACTCTGACGTGAAGCACGAGTCAGGTGTGAACTAAAGCGATGACGATGCTTTCACTTCCAAAGTGCACTTGTAACTGATATATTATTGAAGGGACCAACTGATGCTCTTGAAATTCTTTGTGCTGTCATTAAAATGTTCGGAGCGAGCGGTGAAATGACGACGCCAAAGCCGAGAGAGTAAAACTGTCCATAACTCTCTCTCTCTCTCTCTCCCCTTTTGGCAGCATCCCCAGCCAATCGTAGGTGTGTATTGGGTCGCGTATGCCGAGGAGGACGGGATCGCGCTTTGTGTTACGCCGTCCCGTGACGCAGCAGTTCGACAAGACGCAGTTGGTTGGCTTCACGTGTCTCGGAGGAAGCGAGTCGGTAGCTGTAGCGTGATGGATGAGAACTGACTGGTGGGTGGGAACTGGCTGAGAGACCAGTGATAAATGAAACCAGTAACGGTTCTCGCTGTTTAGCTCTTCTGTTCAATAATAAATATTATTTACAGCAGAACAAGACTGACGTTGGCTCGTGTTTCAAAACGGCCGTTTAATATTAAACACTTCAGAAAGGGATATTTCAGTTCTCACTTGGCGGGAAGTAGGGCATAGTTATGATCCCTCCAGCTTAATCTCCTGTCGCGTCGAAGTTATGTGGAAGCTGCTTGGAAAAGTCGACTCTTTGACCTGAGTCATCTTATCTGAAATTTATTTTAGTGAGCACTGACTTTCCTTCAGTTCAGCTTTTCACTCCGGCGAACCCGATGCAATCGAGAGGTTGCGTTTCCTTTCTTTTCGCTGCTTTTAAGCCGGGATCGAGGCTTGATGTGCTAGCCATTCAGTGAGCGATAAGCTGGACTCGACTACAATCGTACATAAAGAGCGCTGACCCATTTATCGCACAGGGATTTCTCTCTCTCTCTCTCTCTCTCTCTCTCTCTCTCTCTCTCTCATAACGCTAAATACCTATTGTGCCTCAAAGCCGGATGATTTAACGTCCACATAAAAGGATATCTCGTCTCCAATCAGACTCCCATATAAAATGATTTGTGCCTCATCCTCCCCGGAGAGAGGGAAAGCAGGAAAAAAAAAATAACCCTGTCGTTTATTTCTCATCATAAGTCGTGCGCCAAGATTAGGGTTGATTTACGGCTTCGCAGCGTTCAGCGCCGAAAGTGGAAATAAGACCCCATAAAAGGAGGCCGGGAGTGTGAGGGTTTGCCGAGTGTTTCTCTTCTCGCGCACGTCCTTTCCTTCAGAAGACGATATCAAGACGCAGGAGAGATGAAGACCTGCGCGCCGTCCCAGTGCGTGTCTCTCATTTCTCGTTCCTCTCCAACACTTCCTTCATTTTTTTTTTTTCTTCACGAGGCCTCTCACACGTTCGCTACCTTTTCAAAAGCCTCACGCGCTCTCGCTCCGACATCGGCGTTTCCTCGTCTCCTCCCTCCCTCCCTCCCTCCATCTTTCAGTCCTTTCATCCGGGTCTCCATCTCTCAACACTTAAATAGTTTGCAGAAAAAGAGATCGGAGAAACTGTCTCTAGAATACAGGCCTTATTCTGGCGGGGGGGTGAGATGAGACGAGACGAGAGCTGGCAAGGAAAAAAGCGCGAGGCGTGAATAAGTGTTGAAATCCGAACAATGGCGCAGCGTTTGTTCGCCTGAGCCTGAAAGAGGTTTAACCTGGCCGCTGTATGGGACTGGCGGAAGAGCGGAGGAAAGTGAGATGCACTTTTTCGACCTGAAAGAAAGAGGATACAAAAGTAAAAGAGACCTAGATATATACAGTATGAGGTGTAAGAAGTGTAGCAGTAAGTAAGGCCCTCTTGCTTCATCAGTCCTTTTTGAAGTTTATAATGACCCACGTGATGGACGTGTCCTATTTTCCTACACTTATTATCTTGTCTGGAGTATAGAAAACACAGTCGAGAAGAATTTGTGGAAGAACAAGCAGGGGAGGCGATTTAAATCCACAAACAATTCATCATCATCGTCAGTTCCAACCCCGCCGCCTTTCTCAGCTCCAGCTCCGGTTATTCCAGCAGCCGTAAGCATTCACTGTCCAAGCACGTTCCTTTAATCATCTTATTACAGCCTCTCTAGAGAAATAAAAGATTTCACTCGATGTTTTATTCACCACACACTTTACCGAATGGCTTTCATCTTTGCAAAAAAAAAAAAAAAAACAACTCCAAACTGAAATGCATCCCCATTCCCTTGCGAGATATTTAATCGCTTATTAAACATTTTACTGATGGAACGTTCTAGTCAGCATATTGAGTCTTATCTAACTCGCGCGCGTTGGCTTTTCCCAAAATGGAGCTTGCGGTAAGACGTCGGAAATATTGGCGAAAGCAATCGTTTAATGATCGGCGTACGCGACGTACCAGTGTGGGAAAGTATACCCGGCTAGATGCTTTTGATGCATGAAATTAGGGTTGAATTGTGTAGTAACTGTGAAACCTAATAATATCACGGGTTTCAGCATACCAGCGGCTGCGCAGGTAAGAAATGATTTACTTATTAAAATGGACTTCTCACAGTTTATCAAAACAGTGTAGAAATAAAATGTCTGTCTTTTTTTTATTGTCTCCAATTTTGTGGCGTAACTGGTATCGCGTATAATTAATGGCATAACTCCTTTAGTTCCGTCGTAATTTTCTTATATTTTCACTCGTACCCTTTGTTGATGTGTCGATCATCATTTTTTTGCACCGAACATACCTTTTGGGATTATGGAATTATTATACGTTTTGGAATTGTTCTCATCGGACCATAACACATTCTGCCATGCGGCTTGGGGCGATTTAGTTGAGCTTGGTTGTTTTTTTTTTTGTGAGAAAGGGCTTCAATCTGGCCAGCCTACCCCAAAGCCCAGACATGTGAGGAACACGAGAGATAGTTGTCGCATGCAGAGAGTAATCGGTACTCGTCAGATATTCCTGAAGCTCCTTTAATGTTGCCGTAGGGCTCCTGGCAGCCTCCCAGGTACGTTTTTGTCTTGTCCTGTTGTAAATTTTGGAGGGCTGTCCTGTTCATGGTGATGTTACTGTGACGCGCCGTTTTCTCCGCTTGTTGATGGCGGATTTTACGGTGTTCCATGGTGCATCTGATGTTTTGGAAATTCTTTTCGACAAGCGAGATACCATGCATGCTTTTTGAGCTCTTTGTGGCCCAGAGTCGACGACAATGAATTTCTTCAGTTTGCTGTTTGTCAACGTTACCTTTTACGCCCAGCATGACCTCAGTCGTCAGCATACGGAGGCGTAATCATTAAGTGACGGCGGAAAAAAGTGTGCGGCCCGAGTCCTCTAAGGCAGGGGGGGCATTTTATATTAAATGTGAGGAAAAAGAGCAAACTTTTACAAAGTAGAACTTGTGTAGGACGGACACACGACAGTGATGCACGAACGTATATAATCAACAAAAATGCTACACGGTCTGCAAGGGGTTCTCGGTGTAGACGCGGCGATGAACAGTGGGAGCGCAAGCGAGATCTGTACCGTCACATTAAACTGGTACAAAGTAAACATAAATAATACGATATGCCTAAAGACAGTGAGGAACAGGAAGTGTAAGGCAGTGAACAGGAGATTTTATTATTAATTTACGACTAGTTTAATTATCAGTGCTTTTTAAAATGTATTTATTATTATTATTATTATTATTATTATTATTATTATTATTATTTTTTTTTTTTTTGTGCATCCATAAAAAATAATCCATGAATACTTTATATATAATATATAACTGGACAGACAGTTGTGTTAATGAAGTTTATATTTGTAACACTCAGTTTGTGGATTTTATTTTAATTTAACGGGAAAAAAAAATGGTACAGAAAGTTTGTCTCCCCAGGGACAAGGTCACGTAAAGGTCAAACGTCTGAACTAGTTTTTCTTTAATTTGGATGAGCGTGTGAACTTAAGCTCGTGATCTGGTACTACGGTCAAATCTGCTGTTAGACAGTTTATCAGTACAAATTATTATCTAAAAAAAAAAAAAAAAAAAGATCTTAAACAAGTTTTGTCTGACTTCCCACTGCTGTTTTATTTCTCACTTTCTTGTTTTCTCTCTCTTAAATAATAATAATAATAATAATTCCGAGCTTATAAAATACCATTTTTCTCATTAGCGTGGTTCACTGCAAGGTCCTTAAAGATGAGGTCTCTCTTTTCTTTTCCCCTTTGTGTCTCTTAATTAACTGAACATATAAAATATCGTGTTCCTAATTAATTAGTACGGTAAAGTGTTATTAAAGATAACGTCTCGCTCTTAAAAAATGTTGAACATTTGAAAAGCTCATTTTCTTAATGAGTATAATTAAACGAGGGGATTATAAGGCTCTAGAAGCTCATCCTTCTTCGATCTATTTTAAACTTTTTGGAATAGTCTTCCAAAAGCCTTTTTTAAAATGAATAATTCAGTGAACCCTTTTAACAGTGTGAACCCAAAGATTGGGCCAGACTCTGGCAAGTTTAAACCGGTTCTGGTCATCTGTTATTTGTAAATGTGTTTTAGTTTTTTTGTTTTTTTTTTGGGGGGGGGGTCAGTGTTATATATTTGCTCTTTTATCTGATGTTCTGATGATATTTGTCTTTAGAAGACACACGAAATGAAGTCTAGTTATCCAATTTGTCTCTCCTGTGTTCTTCATTTTAGGCTTCATTTAAAATCCAAGCCCCCCCATACAATCAAAACACGTTCTCGACCTCGTGCTCAAAATACCGATTCCCGACGACGTCCTCGCTGAACCGTCATCCGTCATGTTTGCTTTGTTTACTCGAAATTCTCTTCTGAACGTCATGATCGTTGGTCAGACGCGGCGTTTTACTCTGAGTCGGGGAGGGGCTCGTGGTGATTAAGAAAAAGAAATTGATCTGGTTCTCTCACATTTTCAATATAAATCTTGTAGCATCATCGAGGACAAAATATGAGCATTTTAAGGGGATGAAAACAAATGGTGACGTCCACTTCGTGTCTCTCTCTTTCCTTCGTGGACATCTTTTTCTTCCTTGGAACGGTTCACTAATGGGACTTTAAAAATATATCATCTCTTCTCCTCCTTTTTTTCTTTTTTAATACTAAAACCCTTTCAACCGTTCATGACTGGTTTAGTGAAGGGATCTTAAAGATAATGCTTTTCTCTCTCTATCGCTCTCTCTCTCTCTCTCTCTCTCTCTCTCTCTCTCTCTCTCTCTGTGTGTAGACACTATACAGGGCGAGCACCAGAGGAGGTTGTATAAGGAGCTGTTGGAAAGCTACAACCGGCTGGAGAGACCCGTGGCCAATGACTCCGCACCTCTGGTCGTGGAACTTGGACTCACACTGCTCCAGATTATAGATGTGGTGAGTAAAGGTTTGTAGAATCATTCCCAGGATCATAATAATCAAGAGATAATTGATGTTGCAAAAAAAAAAAAAAAGAAGAAAAAGCTCAACTTGAAATAAAAATGACCCGCGAGTGCTGTTCGGGATTAAGAGTAGGCTTCATTTGCTTACGCACCTCGTGTCTGGCCACACCAGCTTCTCCAAGTCCGTGCGACAGAGTGAAACCTACATTTCTGTATCAGAATGCAGTGCAGGTTATCACTCCCTACTGCATCTGAGCATATAAAATTCAATCACGCTCTGTGAGGGAGCATCTTTCGCGCACTCATTCTCCATCCAGAATCCACAAGGGTAGCTGTGTCTTATTCCGTCTCTCACTCGAACACTCAGAGACTCGCTGTCTATTCTCTCACGTTGACAATTTTTTTTTTTTTTTTTATTGGTTAGTGTAGTTAGATTACTTTTTGACACGTTTTACGGCGTCTTGTACGATCAGAAATGCATTTCTTCTAAAATCCCATTTCTAGGTCTAGGTCTGGGCAAAGACTGATCAACTATTGGTCAATCAGATCAGGCAGCAAATATAATTACATCGATTGAAATCCAGGACAAGACAAAGTGTAACTCCCTCTTGAAATACGCCCGTAATCTTTTCTCATTAGTTACGGTGACTGCGAGGGCAGGAACTTGCAGTCTACCGAAACTGGAGTAGTACAGCCCATTATGTTTTTGGCAGGAACTGCACCTCTAGCTCGCTAATTACGCCTCTGAAAATGTGAAACACAAGCAAATGGGTAAAATAATTGATGGCAAATTATGCCGTGCAACTACAGCTTGCGTTCAAACACAAAACGACAAGCGACAACAAAGACGCTAACCAGACCCGAATAACATTTTACGAGGGTTGGGTGTATACACGGTGCAAGCAGTGTTGAAACAGCGAGACGTCTAATAGTCACCGTGTTCTACAGAGACTTGCTTTATTAAGTTTTGTCCAGGACACAAGCACTGGACTTTTGTTTGCGAAATCTACAACACGCTCTGGAAATTTGAATACTTGCTCACATTTTGTACTCGGTGTAATATACCACGATAATCCAGAGCCACTGGTGTAAGCCTAATATACATGCATGTTGTTCAGTTTCCTATCAAAGAGATTCCCACTGGAAAACCACAGATATACAGTATTATCTCTTAAAGGGGAGAATATAATGACGTCTTTACTGGCCAGTGTATTTCTACGTAGGCATATTCTCATGCCCATTGTCACACATAAGAAGTATGGAGTCTTAACTCAGGGTCGGCATCCAGAGCTCTGGCGCAAGTCGGACTTGGGGGGCCTCGAGCTAGGGTCGTCAGACTTGTCCAGAACTGGTCATAAAAGGTCACAAGAAGTACCGTGTTCGGGTCCAGTAGTGCCTCTCCAGCTAAAAATGGGCCGTTTGTGTGAATCTTGTCCAGTCTTGGTCAAAAAACATCTTAAACAAGCTTAAAGGTTAAGTAACTTGCTCAAGGACACTGGTACCACTCCAGCTACCAGTGGGCCTATTACTGTTAACCTTACTGTGAATGTTACAATAATCTTAAGGGTTAAGTACCTCCCTCAGGGGCACTGGTACCCCACCAGCTATAAGCAATAAACCCATTTTATGTAACGCGGTCCTGGTCAGTCCTGGTCAGAAAATATCAAAGGAAACTTAGGGGATAAGTACCACAAATACCCATCCAGCTACCAATAGACCCATTTCAATCAACCTTGTCTAGTTCTGGTCACAAATCAGTACAACAAACTTAGCTGTTAAGTACCTTGCTAAAGTGCAGCGGTACCCCTCCAGCTATCAATAAACCCATTTCTGTGAGCCATATCCAGTCCTGCTGACAAAACACAACCTTGCGCAAGGGCTCTGGTACCCCTCTGGCTACCCGTTCGCCCATTTCTTGGAACCTTGTCCAGTCCGGGGATGACACCAAAAAAAAAAAGTGAAAAGTGTAGGTGTATTTGCCAAAACTCCCAAATAATTCTTCTTTGACTAGAACTCTACAGCTACAGCGAGAGTGCAGAATCCTAACCGGTATCCGTCGACGCGACCACCATTTGAAGCTGTTAGGATAACCATGGAGGATAACGTTTTCTAAGCAAAACTATACTGCACATGCAGCTTTCCTTTTCTGGCAGTGTTTACTATATGAACATTGGATAGAACATGTGCCTGGTGCGGTTCGAGATCTGCCTCGTCCTTCAGTTCATCTTCAGTGCTATAAATGCAGAACTACAACCCGGTTTTCTTGGTAAAGGGAAAAGGACCTCATCTTTCTATCTGACCGTTAAGGGTATTCTGAATCAACATCAATCCAAACATCTGCCAGTTGTTTTTTTTTTGTTGCATAAAATCAGTTCCAGCGAACAAAATGGTCCCATAAAACTGTCTTGTTTAATGGCACTCAAGATGGTGAGGGACTCTCCATTAATATGTAAGAGGTTTCTTGTCCAGTTGAATTTGGAGCCAAGGAGTAGTTTTGCCCTTGGTAAAGTTTCTAGACATTATTACATTCACCGATCTGATAACATCAACACTTCCAGGAACTTTTTTTTTCCTTGTTTTGTGAGCAAGCCATATACATTTTGGTCAGTGCGACACCCCCGATTTTTATTTCACTTATTTAACAAATCCTAGCTTTTCACTGAAAAACAACTGAGCCAATTGATGTGACTTAAAATATAGAAAATTGCCTACTGACATACTGAGTTTAAAATAAATAAATAAATAAATAAATAATAAAAAAATTCCAGCGCACTAATTAATTAATTGCAGCCAGAGGGGGGAAAAAAAGTTCTGTTCACTTTTTATTTATTTGTTTGTTTATTTATTTATTTATTACACAATTCTTGGAAAAAAAATTTCAGCTATTGATGAACACATTAAAAAAAAAAAAAAAAAAAACAACACCATCTGTGATCCGCATGGAACCATAAGGCAGACGTTTTAAAACGATGTAAGCCACAGGAGTTGATTATTTATATAAGTTTTAATGATACTTTTTAACACTAATGAAACAAACTCCCAAAAAGTTCACTTGAGTTAAACGGTAGCTACCATTAAGGGGTCGTGATACAGGGGAAGAACAAATCCCCATACTTGAAGACATCATTGCCTCATTTAATACAGAGAAAAATGAAGCGAAACTCAATGAACTACAGAGTCAAAATGGAGTTAGTGTTGTTCTACAATGTTAAAGTTTGTTGCAAGAAACATGTTTATGTTGTAATATAAATAAAAAAGTTCTGGTCTTCAGTCTGTCCTTTTGTGAGAGCTCTGTTTAGCAGCTCATTCGACGGGATTATACTAGTTTGTTCCATCACGGTCCCAACCGCAGCGGCTTAAGCACGGCTCCAGATGGCGCGGTGCCCATTGGATACGGCTGGCAGGCTGTGAAATCGAACGCATGACTAGCACTCAAATAGGAGCATGCCGGGTTGTCGGCTGCCGCATTATGCCACAGCGAATGAGGGAAGCCATAAACAAGATCAGGGAAACACAGAAGATGCAGCGAAGGAAAATGCAAGCAGCTGCAGGATTTGCGATGCTGCTGCTGTTCTTCCAGGCGTCTTGCGGCGAGTGTCGTCATTGGGTTTAAGTAGTCCATAATAGATGGTAGCAGAGGTTTTTGGGTGGCTAAGTGGTTAATTTGGACGTGTCTTTTCACACATTTCAATGGCAAGCTGGAAAACTCAATCTCTGACTCATGAACATTTGGACAGACTGTGACTCGGATTAATGCGTTCTCAGCACGACGTGATGTTGGGCGTCAGATTTCAAGGACGAGGGGAGAGAATCTGCTGTGGATTTCAAGGACAAGGCCATGTCCAAGGTTTATGAGTGCATAAATATGTTTGCGTAGGTGGCTAAAGGCGCTTTAATAGGGAAGGAGAGGATCGCACGTATCTCACACACATGTGCACACAAAAACCTGTCTAATAATAACCACCCAAAACCTAGCAAGTCCATTTTTGCCCCCTTTCCATCTTTGCTCTCTGCTCTATATCTGTTTCTCATTTGATTTTTCACTTTCTTTCATTCTTCTCTTGGGGTTTGTTCCTTACATCTATTTATTCTCTCTCTCTCTCCCCCCACTCATTCAGTCACTCTTTCCATTTAGATTACATTGAATGAAATTGGAGAACTTGACAGAGATATGGAGAGTGTGTGTATGTGTGTGTGTATGGATCAGACTAGTGGCTGTGTCTCACATTAATATTCTCACTCATAGTTCACGTCCCACCATTATTAAATTCATTCAGGAGTAGCGGCCTTCGTTTTTAATCGCATAACGAGTCGATCTGACGGCGAAAAAAAGGTGTATGCTAATGGATGAGCTCCATCTGCATGCATCTAACCCTGTTTTCCACTTCACCGATTCGGTTTGTTGACTTGAGGAGCGTAAATACACACAGCTGCTTATCTGACTGAAATATCAATATCTGTGAGGAAAAGGGGAATTGTGTATTATTCACAGGCACCTCGTCCTATACAAGTATCGCATTTCAATGTTCTGACGGAAGCAGTCTCTGACCCATGACTTGATCTAAGACCAAGCTAAATAAACTGAACTATGGCCATGCCAGCAACTGATCTCGGAGCAAGCCTTAACGAAGACTTGAGACTGATCACACGATGAACCGTGAACTGATCTCGGACCGAGTCGTGAAATCCTCAGGATGTGTCCCGAACTAATCTCAGGATAGCCACGATCTCGGGGATCTCACTGAGCCATGAACCGGACTCGGACCGAACTATGACATGATCTCGGACCGGGGCATGAACTGTTCTCTTGATGAGCCATGGACTGAACTTGGACCGAGCCATGGACTGATCTCAGACCAGGCATACAGGCATAATGTGTCTCAGGATGTGTCCTGAACTAATCTCAGGATAGCCACGATCTCGGGGATCTCAAACTGAGCCATGAACCAATCTCGGATACAGACAAACTGATTTCAGGGTGAGCCATGAACTGATCGCAGGCAAAGCAGTGAAGCGATTTCATGTGAACACTTCAATCCAGCTACGCTGGATGCCTTAAAACAGCTCATGAACCATTTGATTTTTTCACCTGCAGCAGGCTCGATCAGAAGTGTGCAGCCTACAGAGACGGCATTACGTGGAGCCAGATTAACATCACAAGAACGTTGGTATGCTTTTATAGCTCAAAGGACGAGGGCATGAAGTGTGCTGGTGGACCATACACCAATCGACTACCATTCCAGGAATGATCCGAGATCTGTGTCGATGATGATAACATTAGTCAGGAATTGCCCTGATGGACCTCCTCTGCCATATTTCATAGTCATTGTGTTTGTTTTTTTTTTTTTTTTGGTGACTTGACAAGGTCCCAGAGTAGTTTACTTCCTGGCTCGCTAGCATCAGGTCCACAAGATCTCAATGTACAGCCCTGGGCATGGGAAGTTGTACAGTTGCCCTTCACAAGACGTCAAACAAGACACTCTGGATGACTAGTGGAGGTACAAGCAAAGCTCCTTAAAGCTGTAATAGTGTAAGCAGATGGTTAAAGCTGTGTTCATTTTATGCTGGAGCACTAATGTTCTGTTCCGCTTCTGGTTATTGGCACACATAAGCAGCCGGCAGCATTAAGTGACTCAGCCTCGTCTGTCTCGCAGTGTGAGATCAAGAATCACAAGCGTGTATGCGTTCGTCCAAGCTGTAGTTGGATTTATGGGGATTTTATACATGAATTATTTAATATTATGTCGAGGGTTTTATTAATTGCCCGATTGAGCAGATTCCCACCAAAGGGTTTCATTAGGGTTGAAGTGTATCAGGCAGCAGACACGGTTGCAGCTGAGGTTTATTAAACACGGGCAGATAATGGAAAAACGTGACGCAAAGTCAGAATCGAAGACGTGCAGACGAGTCAGTCGGTCGAACAGCAAACCACACGGAGTAAGCAAAATCCAGAACTTGTAAATCGGTAAATCATGCAAGAATACACTAGGTGTTACTTCGCAACCCGCTGAACGGCCGGAGTCTGTTTATATAGGTGTGGCATAGGCGTGTATGATTTTAAAAGTCTGGTAACCGAGACCGTGTGTGAGGAAGTGAGGATGAATGATGGGAATCGTAGTCCGAGGCGGCCATGTTCGTCGGCTGCAAGGTGTTCTGGGAACTCAGGAGGTTGTTGTCGCGTGAATGGAGCAGGCAGAAATCGCTGCAGTTATTTTAATGTCGCTGTAGGTCTCTCGGCGGCCTCCCTGACCAGTTTCCTCCTGGTCTTCTCATCAAATTTAGAGGGACGTCCTGTTCTTAGCAGTGTCACCGTCGTGCCACGTTTTCTCCACTTGTTGATTCTTTACCGTGTTCCGTGGTATATCCAACGCCTTGGGAATGTCATCGTAACCCTCTCCTGATATTTCTCAACAATGAGATCCCGTTCCTGCTGCGTAAGCTCTTTGGCTGTTCCAGTTGGATGTCACCAAGATGATGTCAGGATAATCCTATAGGACCAGCTGGACTTTATTTGGGGGATAATCAGTCACTTTAATTGATGGCAGGTGTACGCTAATTAGTATTTAACGCGAGTTTGAATATGATTGGTTGATTCTGAACACTGCCACATTGCCAGTTATAGAAGGCTGTTTTCATACTGTTTTCTCAGAAGGATGTCTGAATTTTACGAACGTTTTTTCACGAGTTCTTTCTGTAAACATCTTCGAGTGACTGAGAATACAATAAAGGACCAGTGGGTATTCTTTATATCAAAGGTCAAAGAGACGAAATGAGAAGAACTAATAGAACATTTGTGTGATGGTGGTGATGATGGGTCGTGGGGTTATAAGGCAGTATGAAAGAGCAGGCCATTAGCACAGCATGGGAGAGACTGAATAGGAGCGTACGAGTGTGAATGTGATTGTATGGGTTGTGCGGTGATGAGCTACTGACCTTTGTTCGATGTTGCACAGCATGCACGAGGGTAAGTGTGTGTGTGTGTGTGTGTGTGTGTGTGTGTAGTCATGAGGATGGGGATCTGTATTCTTTGGTAGGTGTGTGTGTGTTTCTACAGGGATGGTACATCTAGTGTTATTCAGTAAAAATGGTAATTTCATTGAATGTTAGTGTCCAGCTGCTCACATTTTTTAAAAAAAATCATGTTTATACAGCGACCTCCACTAATATTGGCACCCTTGGTAAATATGAGCAATGAAGGCTGTGGAAAAATTCTTTATTGTTTAACCTTTTGCTCTTTAGTTCAAATAATTCACAAAAATCCTCTGCAGTCCTGGATATCGAACAATTACAAACAAAACTCAGGCGCAACAATTATTGGCACCCCTACGAATTCATATGAGAAATATATTTGAAGTATATTCCCATTTTTATTTTTTAGTGCACTAGGAACAGGGAATTGTTCAACCATGACTTCCTGTTTCACAGGTGTATAAATATGAGGCAACATATAGGCTAAATTCAATTAGTCATTCATAACAATGGGTAAGAGTGAGGAATATAGCTGTGATGTGCAGCAAAAGGTTGTTGAGCTTCACACAATGGGAAGTGTTTATAAGGAAAGAGCACAAGCATTGAAAATGTCGATTTCCACCATCAGGGCAATAATTAAGAAGTTCCAGTCCACTGGAGATGTTATGATTAAACCTGGAATTGGACGCGTGTCTATCGTCTCAACGCACTGTGAAGAGGGTGGTTCAGGTGGTCAAAAAAATCTCCAAGGATCACAGCTGGAGAATTGCAGAAGTCTCCAAAACTACAATCTGAAGTCACCTACGTCAGGGTTTCAAGAACGAAGCCTCTACTCTTCTCCAAAAACAAACCCGAGCGTCTTCAGTGTGCCGACACTACTGGAACTTCAAATGGGATCGGGGTCTATGGTCAGATGAAACCAAAATACAGCTTTTTGGTAATAAACACAGAGGTGGTTTTGGCGCACACAGAGAGGTAGCCGTATGGAAAAGTCCCTCATGGCCACGGTTAAATATGGAGGTGGATCTTTAAAGTTTTGGGCTGTTTTTCTGCCAGAGGACCTGGACATTTTGTTAGGATACATGGCATCATGGTCTATATCAAATGAAAACCTGACTGCCTCTGACAGAAAGCTTCAAATGGGCCGTGGTTGGATCTTCCAGCAGGACAATGATCCAAAACATCATCAAAATCAACACAGAAATGGTTTACTGACCACAAAATCAAGGTCCTGCCCTGACCATCCCAGTCCCCTGACCTGAACCCCATAGAACACCTGTGGGGTGAACTGAAGAGGAGAGTCCCCCAGCGTGGACCTCGAAATGTGAAGGATCTGGAGAGGTTCTGTCTGGAGGAACGGTCTCAGATCCCTCGCCATGTATTCTCCAACCTCATCAGGCGTTATAGGAGAAGACTCAGAGCTGTTATCTTGGTAAAGAGACGTAGCACAAAGTATTGACTAAAAGGGTGCCAATAATTGTTGCACACCTATATTTAACAGGCCATTCACACTCATGCTCAGCTCTCTGATTGTGCTCTTCCTCACAAGGCTGCTTAATATAATAGTAATAAACAAACAATATCAAGCATTACAGGCCCCTCAGGCGTCATTTCCTTTTTTAGCCAAATAACCACTGTTGCTGTGACAACACGATTAACACGCAAATCACTAGAGATTAGTGCTTTAGTGATAAAATATGCCTGGCAGAGCATCAGAAACCCCTGAAGGACGGCTTCAGGTGTCCCATCGCCATTCGAGAGCAGGAATTGCTTCAGAAATCGAACGCCAAATGTGTCCAGTGCCGTCGCTGCCAAGTGATAACACGTTTTAACACCCAGACACAGCGAGGTCAGATTCCCCTTCAGAATGCTGAATCACTCTTCTCCAAGCTCGTTTAAAGCTGTACAAACATCTTTTTGCTTCACTGGAACCAGGCAGAAACAGCAAGCAGCATGCGTGTCACACAGAAAGAGTCACTAAAAAAAAACTAACTACGCAATAAGTGAAAGCATCTAACAATGTGCTGTTTAATTAGATAAGTGGTGAGCTGCTTGCAAGATGCATACCGTCAGTGTACTGAATCAACATGTTCACCGTTTTGTGTACGAGCACATTTATTTATCTATCTATCTATCTATCTATCTATCTATCTATTTATTTATGATCAGAGTATGTTAATTTTCCTGATTCTGGCTGTCCTTATGTGTGTGTCCCCAGCAGCTTGTGAAAACTTTTTTTAAAATATTTTATTGAGAAGATTGCTGCTAGTAGATGACTTCATCCAGATTCCTGCTTATCACCCAGCTGTTCCATCTACATGTCTTTAATCAGTTTGAGCCCGTCGCTCACGTGTCCCAGTATTCTGGCTATCATAGATCAACTTTTAATGATCTCTTCTGGCTATCATAGATCAACTTTTAATGATCTCTTATTAACTGTTGGTTCTGCGGTTTCTGCAGTCCTTGTATTGTTAGATCTTCATGCAGCATTTGACACCGTAGCTCAGGGTATCTTTGAGCATTGTGTTGGTATCGAAAGTCGAGGAGGAGCTCTTCAGTGGTTTAAGTCCTATCTGTCAAGTAGATGTTTTGCAGTCAATCTTGTTGTTGTTGTTGTTGTTGTTGTTGAAATTTTCTGGTCCTCGGCTCCTCTTGCTAGCGTGGTTCCTCAAGGGTTCATTCCTGCATCGCGTGTTTATTATACCGAAGCCAAACACGAAGTTAACAAGCCTAATAAAAAAAGATTTATACCGCAGTAAGTTCCGCCATCTCGGAAGCGTAGAGATTACACGACGATGAAACGTCAGGGTTTTCACCAAACGCTCCGTTTTCCCAAGGCAAGTCCTTTAAAATATGACCTTGTGGATGTGCAGCTCTACAGAATACACTGCGAAAGCTCGGACCTGTTTGTGCGAGATTTTGTTGCGTTATATTTAACATTTAATGCAACACATTTTAAAAGCATTAACCGTTTTACTGGAGCTTCATTCTGTACAGAAATCATCATGAGTCTGCTGAGGTTTTTTTAACCCCCCCCCCCCCCCCCCCCCCGCTGTGTGAAAGGCGTCAGAAGCGTAAATGTTGATATGAAGTCACGGTGTGATTATATGGAGAAGTACTCTTTAGTGTATTCGCCATTACAGCACCGTTACGCTTCTGAGAGGTTCGATTGCTTCAAATTATAAAACTGTTATAACCACTCACTCAAAGGCTTATCTCAAAAGCTCCAAATGCCCCCGAGTACCTGTATGTGTGAGCGAGAGAGAGAGAGAGAGAGAGAGAGAATGGAAATGTATTCACTGAGAGAATACACAGTATTTAACGGTGAAGTGAAATAGCTTTTTATTTATTTACTTTTCTTTAGGATGAGAAGAACCAAGTGCTCATCACCAACGCTTGGCTACAGATGGTAAGTTCTTCTCTGTACTAATGCTGTTCAGAATTATTGGCACCCTTTATAAAAATGATTATATCGCGTAAACACAATGATTTAAATATTCCATTTACATAATAGGAACAACCTTTTGAAGATCGTTCGCAGCAACTAGGTTTCATTTATTTTTTTTATAAATAGCAAGTCAATTAAATTCAACTTTGTCATTGTACATACCGTATACAAGAGTGCAAATAAGTTATAACAGACTGTAAACATATAATGTGTTATATGCAAAATGACATTTTCTCATGAATTGCATAATGATGACGATTCGCATAAATAAATGCAGTTATCGTGGGATGGCGAGCTGCGTAGAATTTCCATCACGAGAGAGGTTTCGGCTTTATGCAGATTGCAGGTGGTAGTAGTGTCGCGATGACGAGTCTGACAATTCATCTTTCCATCGCACGTAAGCAATCGTGTCTGTCAAAAACGTCACGGGTGTCCAATCTTATCCGGAGAGTGCCGGTGTGGTGTGGGTGCAGGTTTTCATTCCAACCAATCAGGAGACACACCTGATTCCACCTGTTTAATCAGTTGATCTTGGCTTTCAATAGGATCAGGTGTGTCTTCTGCTGAGTTGGAATGAAAACCTGCACCCACACCGGTTCTTTAAGGATAAGATTGGACACCCCTGGTCTACGTGTATAGTTCTGTCGACAATATGAACAACATGGATGTGAAATGAATAACTGCAGTGTACTGCGCTGTAAACAGACACGCCCCTCAATCGGCGAGGCCCTGGCCCATCATGCTGACTTTAACTGGAAATGCGTCAAAATATGGAGCTAAGAAGACATTTCATGGAGACTTTTTACAGCTAGCTTTTCTTTTTCTTTGTGGTTTTTTTTTTTTTTTTTTTTAACATAAGGCTTCCTGTTTGTTTAAATTATAATAGGGAACAAGTTAGAGAAAAGTCATACTTTAATGAAGCTCACAGAAAAATCTTTCATATAAATTAGACGGTGTGGATAGATAACGGCGCCAAAATGGCAACATCCTTTTACCACAATTTTACCGAACAGACAACCGCAAAGTGTGCGCTTCCACATTATGACGCCTCGCTTGTTTAATACCCGCCCCCTTTATCTGACGGACAGGTGAGATCGTCCTATTGTCCGGAAAGAATATGAAAGCTAATACCTAGTGTCACGCCGATTTGCGAGGATCTTTGTGTGCCAATTCAAAGCCTTTTTTTGGGTCTGCTGTTGTCTGTCATGCGCAATTCTGATTAGCCTTCATCTGTCTAAAGCCGCACGCTAACGCACCGATGGAAGAAATTTCACAAAGTGGGGATCAAGCCATCCCCCCCCCCCCCCCCCCCCCCCCCCATGCCTTTGTCCTCTTTCAACGTGAAGGGAGACTTTACAGGGAAGAAGAACGAAACAAAGCCCTGTGATGATAAAAGATGCCGCGTTAACGCAGTTCACCACCTCGTAGCTGATAAATCATCTTTTCTTCCTCATTAATATTGCAGCACAGTAATCAAGCTCGGGAAATAATTTCATTACGCTGTGTGTAATTAAGCAGCGAATTCGAAACGTGAAACGATTTATAGCGAATCAACTGGAAAGTGTGGAAATGTGTTGTGGGAAGTTTTTCTTTCAGTTCAAAGAGGATGACTTTAGGCCCCGCCTCCTTAAGTGTAGCAATCAAACATGTCTTGAACAGACATGGAAACTTTTTTTTCTTTCTTTTTTTGTAGGTTTAGATTAATATTCCACGTATTTGTGTAAGATCACACGAGCAGAATAGACACCCCCCCCCCCAAGAATTTCTCGGATCACAGGAGAAACGGTGGAACGGTCAAACCACAAGAGAAGATTTCTCTCATGAGGCGTGATATTTTACGTAAGCAAATCATTAACACTAAAATGCTTAATAGGACAGATGTGGCCGAGCTCCAGATGGTGCATCATTGCAGTTACGATAAACACCTCTGGGTTTACCGAGGGTTATTATTACCTTATAAAGTCGTGTGTGTGAGAGACGTATGCAGCACGTACAGCCCTCACACTGTGTAATATCCAGGAGAACCCTCAGAAGAACACTAGAGAGAACCAAGATGTGTTTGGATGAGGGGAGAAGGAGAACAGGATTCTTCGTCCGGTTTAATAACACACCACTAGACGTGCACTCGCGTACTGTACATACACACGTCTAACACAAACTTTTGCCACGAAGTCAGAAGCACATTCTGTAATTATATGGAACGTCTTTGTACGCCGTAGCTTTACAATTTCCCCTCACTGGAACCAGGAGGCCCAAACCCCTTCCAGAATGACGCTGCTCCTGTGCACAAAGCGAGCTCCATGAAGACGTGGTGTGTGAAGGTTGGAAGAACTCGAGCGTCCTATACAGAGAGCCCTGACCTCAACCCTACTGAACACCTTTGGGATGGACTGGAGCTGGAGCGTGCTCGACAGCGCAACATCAGCACCTGACTTCGACCTCACGAATGCTCTTGTAGCTGAATGAACACAAATCCCCACGGCCACGCCCCAAAATCTAGTGGAAAGCCTTCCCAGAAGAGTGGAGCGCATTATAACAGCGAAGGGGAAATAAATCCTGAATGGGATGTTCAACAAGCACATGTTTGTGATGGTCAGGTGTCCACATACTTTTGGCCTGTGTGTGTGTGGTGTTCTGATTATATCTTTAGTCATTCATGATCAGTGAGTGAAACACCACAGAGGGGTCACGACCCAGACAGCTCATATCGGCACACAAACGAAGGACAGAATTAGTGCATGTGTGAAAACCCAGACTATCTGCACATTTTAGATATGAATCCCTGTGTGTGTGTGTGTGTGTGTGTGTGTGTGTGTGTGTGTGTGTGTGTGTGTGTGTGTGTGTGTGTGTGTGTGTGTGTGAGAGAAACCCTCTTTGAGAGTCCCCTTGATAAGTGTGTGCTTGTGCCCCAGCTGGATGACAGCTGTGTCTGCTCATTTTGTGTGTGTGTGTGTGTGTGTAGGACTGGACAGATGTGTATCTAAGCTGGAACCCTGAGAATTACCCAGGCGTTAATAACCTCCGCTTCCCATCCAGTCAGATCTGGACGCCTGACATCCTCCTCTATAACAGGTAACACTGGCTTTATTCAGACTTTATTCCTTTATGGTGAATTTCTGATAAGAAGCCCACGTGAAAAAGCTTTTTAAGGGAGTTTTCAGCACCGGAAAGCAGGCACTCGACCTCATTATGTTTGATCAGAATGATGTCGTTTAACATATTACTCCAGAACACGGCGGAGTAATAAACGAAATGTGTGGCGCCCAATCTGGTGCTCGCTAACAGACCTCCTCAGGCACGATTTACTCACAGAATCACAACTCCTGTGTGTGTGTGTGTGTGTGTGTGTGTGTGTGTGTGTGTGTGTGTACCCTCAGGCAAAAGATATTCCATGTCAGCAGTAGTCTTGAGGAGTCAGTGATAGCTGCTAGACTGATGTTGATGAGTGTGTGTGTGCGCGCACGTGTGTGAGAATATTTTGCCCCAGGTCCTTTTGCCTTGGAAAATATTCCAGACATTTTGACTTTCCTATTTCATTTTCTTTCTCTCTCTCTCTCTCTCTTTCTCTCTCTCTCTCAGCCCTTGGTGCTGAAGTTATTAAAAACAACCAGTAGAACAGAATGAATATGGGGGGGGGGGGGGGGTGGTTTAGGAACGGTTTCGGAACATTTCGAGCTTCAACGTCACCATTGTGAAGCTTCCAAGAACTTTTCAAAACTTCTTTTAAAAAACATTTTCCATAATATAGATTTACTCTGGATTAATCTTCATCCACCATTTTATTATTATTATTATTATTTATTTTATTTTTTTCCTCTCGGGAATTGCGCCCATGTTGCATTATTTTTTTTTTTTGGAGGAAAATTAAGATATTCCAAGACAGTAAAGGAAACATGGCTAGATTAGATTATACACTATACAAATTTTGCATTCTTTAAAACTGTGGTCTCCTGTGAGTTAGATGGAACATCTGGCACAGCTGAAAGCAAGTACAGGGTCACCTTTCCCAAGTCTTCTAGTACAGCTGTTCCGCTCTCAGGATTTATTCTCTGCGACATTTTCGTTATCTGTTTAAGAATATATGACGGTTTAGTCAGGAAGGCCACTGTCAAAGCTTCTAGGATTCCCATATATTTGGCTCCATCTATCTTGCCCTCAATCCTGACAGTTTCCCAGTCCCTGCTGATGATCAACATCCCCACAGCATGATGCTACCACCACCGTGCTTCACTATGGGAATGGTGTTCTCCAGGTAACGAGCGGTGTTGGCTTTCTGCATTTGTGTCGAGAACAGTTTTCTTCTCATCAGATCAGAGACCAACATGCCTTTTGGTAAACTCCGAATGGGATTTCCATGGCTCATCACTCTTCCATAAAGCCAAGCTTTGTGGCTATGGTTGTCCTGCGAGCAGCTTCTGAGCTGTGGCTCGCTCTTCCTTCAGAGTTCCCACGCGATTGCTTTCCTCTGACTAACAGCCTCCTGCGGGCAGAGTAGAAGTTGTGCCATATTCTTTCCATTTAAAAAAAATAATGGATCTAACGACGCTCCACAGGATTTCCAAACCAAACCCCAGTGGGTACTTTTCCAGAACTTTGACTCCGTTCGACTTGTCATGTGACTTCTTTTGGCAACTAGTCGCACCAGAACTAATTTATGAGCTTCATGAATTGAGTACTTGTTTGAATAATTTTATGCAGTCTGTGTTTACTGAAAATGAATGAATACGTGTATAAATAAATACATTTTTGCACACTTACACCTACACCAGCACTCATCCCTTCAGATAGCAGCCACAGAGTGAGAGGGGAAAAAAAAAAAGAAGTACTATTGAGAGAGAGAGAGATTAGGGAAAGAGATTAAAAAATGTGGCATTTGAGAAATTAAATCTATAAAAAGACAACAGGAAAGCCATCAGTGCTGCGCTCAACACAGATCTGCAGATTTAATGCACTGTATCTTACTGAAAGCCTTTGCTATACCGAGTCTGGACCAGCTATGTGAACTGTTCGTCTTACTGTGAGCAACTAGGCATCAAATATAATCAAAAGTAAAGTAGCGGAGTATCGAGAAGCGATGCGGGGGCCAAGCACTATATGTTGTGGAATATTGAGAACACAAATGATAAATTTCTCTTTTATGAGATAAATGTCTTATTTAGTGGCCAATTAAAATAAATAAATAAATAAAAAAAACCCCATTAGGATTTTCAAAGATTTGGGATTAAACCCAGAATTTGAACAAATACTCCGCTTATTCAAGCCCGTCTCAAAAGTGACGGCACACAAACGACGCACACATTTAAATCTCCCAGTTATTCTGAGTAAAATGTCCCGAATAAAAGCAATACCAAACATTTTATCAGGATTTGCCAGGAAACATTCTGATAATTCCACTTCATTTATTTAGTGGAAGGTATCTAGGAGGCTATATGTAAAAGAAAAGATAAACAAAACCGTGGTCCCCTGACGATTACTATTAGTTACATGAATTTATTTGTTTATTCTGTATTTTGTCTCCAGTTATATCAAGGCATCATCTACCAAAGTTTATTAGTGAAATGGCCACAAGGGCAACGGGGATTCCCGGACGAGGACGTCACCTATGAAAACATTTCTAAATTGAAGCTGTAAACCTGCCGATGTTTTGCTTGCTGGAACGGTTGCCGTGAACCTTATCTATATCTAAAACTCGAACATCCAACTATTAAATTATATCGGTGCTTTACTGGAAAGCAGGCAGTCCTTTTTAAGGTCCGTATATGACAGTTCACTTCTCCGAGGCGGTTATAGCAACAGGATTCCAGCCATTATTACATTAAACACGAGCGCTCGTGGAGGTGGGGCGGCGTGGGGGCGGCGGGGGGGTTTACTGACTGAACAAAGGAAGAAAGATGGAGGGTGGGGAAAGGAAGGGATTTAGTGGAACGAAATGAGAATTTCACACAACGTTAAGCCGCTTACATTAAAGATCAGTGGCTCCTAATGTGGAGTGAGGATGAGCACGTCTAAATCTGAAGATGTATTATTTTTAATACTTAAGCTGATTCTGATCGTGCATTAAGAGCAGGTGTGCATATCATACACAAAATGGTGTCCGATAACACAGTACGTGGATTAGATACGATTACCGTCATTAATTATCTTAACGTTAGAATTTCTGATCGAATCTGCGTCTAATTTACGAAAGCGTCCTGATTCGAGTGCAATCGGTCGCTCAGCTTCAGCTGCGTGGAAACAAGCTCCCGCCCATTAATTTGCATGACGTGTGCATACGACACGCCTCGTTTTACACTCCGGGTTTAAGCGACCTCCATTTCTCTTGCAGATCATATATAATTAATAGAATGTCTGCATATTATAATGGGATGTAATGATTGCAAAACCTCCAGAGATGAGCTAAGCACGTACTTTAAAGTCGATGTCTTGTTCATATTCAAATGCGTCGTCTTCTAGGCAAAACCCAAACCTGGAATATGTGTATTAACAAGTATGACTAGGTCTCTGTTTAATCCAAAGCAAATATAGCACATGTAAAGAGTTTAAAGTAGCCGTTTTGTGTATTTTGAAAGTGTGTTGTGGCCTGGGAAAGGAAGTGTTCATCGTTCTGTGTGCTGTACAATACTGTTGGAGTGTTTTATAGTTTGGACCGGAGACAGGTGTTGCTTGATGTATTATTAACGAAGCACTTCTTTACCCCACGTATGACCTTCTCCTAGCGTCTGTCTCTCTCTCACTCAGCAACACATGCGCTAGATATATTCTATCTTGAGACTCATGCATCAAAAACAAAGATAAGCAGTGACTGACACCAGCCCAGGACATCACCCTTCTCTGCCAGCAGAGGTTGCAGTCCTCAGAGTCCTGACGCAGACTCTGCCAATCATTTCCAGTTCACCTCCTGACTCTCAGCATATAAACACAGCTGAAGCATTTATTCATTGCGAAGTCTTGGCAAACATTTTAGCTGTGTAGGTTCTGAGAACTACTCGTGCTTTTGTTTACAGGTTTGGGATTTAGCTTTGTATGCTTGGAGTCCGTCTAAGGACACAGATACGTAAGAGGATGGATGCAGTAAGAGTCGGAGCTAATGAGACTTGAGAAAGTAAATAAGACGTAAAAAGAACAAGCTAGATTTGCAGTGAAAAAAAGATGAAATGAGTGCGTTTTTCTCCTGATAACATACTTTGACACCTCAGGTTTCAGAAACCGTACCTATATACAAGGGGGAGTCGTAAATGAGAGAGAGAGTACGTTAAATTTGTGCAAAAGTAAAAAAAAAAATAAATAAAAATGAACTATTGGTCCATTTTGCTCAATAGCGCCTTCTAATGTTACCTTAATGCTGACACACGCTTGTGACGCCTATCCGTTACTTACTGAATAATACGCCCTTCATTCTGAAGGGATTAAGAAGGAAAGGAACGGCTCAAACAGCAGATTAGACTCGTAACAAGTGGACGGAGAAAAATGTCAACAGCAACACAAACAAGCTTTGGGCAAGAAGGTGACTGAGACAAAGCAAAGTGCGAGACTTAATAAGGAAATGGGCAAAGTGGAAATGAAAAAAACCCACGATGGTGGAAGGAGGAAATGGCTAAGAGTGAATAAATCTTAAGAAGCAAGCCGATCTTCAGGAAATAAACTCCATCTGAAGTCATCCACGGACGTGTGAAGTGTCGCGACGTGTCGTTCTTTATCCGCTGAAGATAAAAGAGCGATCAGACCGTGTGCCGTAGTACGAGGCAGTGGTTTAGAAACGTAATTAAATATTATGTATTATTAAATGCTGCCCAAACACCATCCATCACACGCGCGTTACATTTTAATAAACCTATAATTATGCCATATCGGTTGCGAGCAATTAAAATGTCGCTTGATGTCACACAGAGGAAGAGGCAGTAATAAGTCTAATGAGGTTCAAGGAGTACCTTTAAGAGCTGAAGGCAGTAATTTATTTCTGATCTGTCACACCTCACAAATCCGTGCTCGCTGTAACTGTTACGTTGCCGCTGATCGAAGCCGCTGATCGAAGCCGCCGCCGCCGCCACCACTCCACATTGCAGGATATGACAGAGAGGCTTTTAAAGTGATTTCATCTGACTTTTTAAACAGCCGACGTCAAGTCTTTCCACATTTTCCCCCTTGGCAGGTGATGAGCTAATACCCATAGGAGCGTTTAGAAATATGCTGACTCGGTCACGTCAAGGACGAGAATTATTGTGCGTCGATGTTTTGGCTGAACTACTAATAGTTATAAAACTATAGCAGATACAGAAGGCATTAAAACAGACGCTTGAGCCAATGGAAGGGGATCGGTGAATGCTAACCGGATATCCATTTATATCTCCGAGCTTGACCCAGACCCGGTTGATAGACCCGTAGAGTTCTGCCGAGCCTAAAATCTCTCTGCTGATGAACTAACATTTTGCTTCGATTTCGGTTTTCCTTTCGGATTTTTATCAGCGTCCTTCGATGGAACGCTTCAATTCTCATTCAGTAAAAGCGCAGGATTCTGAAGCTTGTGGCCAGAAAAGTGTACCAGAGATATCTTGTACAGGATACTGGATATATCCTGTATCCAGCATGCAGAGCTGCTGAGACGTCGAGACCGCCGTAGAAGACAACCTCAGTAAAGACTTGAAAACGGACCGGTAGGTTTTGTTTTAGATCAGAATTCCGACCTGATGAGTAAATTAAAGACCATCGTGTCCCTCGGCGCCCGAGATACTAATCTAGAACAAGACGCTCTCTACAACGAGTTCCCAGAACAGAGCAAAGTCCCTTAATATCAGCAGTGTAAAAGACTGGAGTAAGACAGGATGTGGAGGTGTTTATCATTTATTCATTTATTTATTTATTTATTTATGTATGTATGTATCAGACCAGAATGCATCAAGGACAGTCTTATAGTATAGCAGGAAAGATGTGAAAACATTATTGGGATGTAGTTTAAAACCTTTAACATCCTGTTTACGACTGTGTATTACTATAGCGCCTTGTTCTTCGGGGAAATACAGACCGTTATTGTATTTCGGTGATCGTATGATCCTTGTACTGTGAAGTTTGATACTTAAACTGAACCCTTCGATTTCGGCCAAACCGGCTCGGCGTGAGCGAGGATCAATCATGTAACGGATGAAATATTCAGAAAATCTCGTGGGGTTTTCACGCACCACAGTCCGGCGACTGACCGTGACACGAGCATTTTACAGCGCGCGCGCACACACGCACGCAGATAAAAGGTCAGACTGTTCACGATTAGAATATATTCCCACCACGCGATGGCTAAATGTCACCGGCTTTCACAAAGGAACTTTTCTCTTTCTCTGTGATGACTCCTCGTATTTTGTCGTATTCTCTAGTTGTCATCATGCTAGCAGGTGTGATTATTATTATTATTATTATTATTATTATTATTATTATTATTATTATGTCTGACACTACTTGACACCAAAGGCTTTTTTTCTTTCTTTCTTTCTTCTCCACCCTCAGAGGGCGTGTTAGCACTGCACTGTTATGCAAATGTCCTGAAATCAGTCATTACGAGTGATTAAGGAGGAGAAAGACGTGACTCATCAGAGTAAACACAAAAGATTAAAAGATGCAAATGAGGTTCAGGACAGGAGACGCGACTCGTCAGGTCTGTTTGTCGGTTTATAAACATCGCTGTAGAGTCTTCAGCAATGAAACGCTGCCTGTTACAATAAAGAAAAGAAGTATCTGCTGACAGTTGCATGGAGTTAGCGTAACGCACGCTGGGTATCGCAGTGACGCTTGTAGTAGAACACGGCGATGATGGGAAATCATGACTTCTACCAAAACACTGATCTGTTTTTCTTCTCAGCGCTGACGAGAGGTTCGACGCCACCTTTCACACCAACGTGCTGGTGAACTCCTCAGGAGCCTGTCAGTATATACCACCAGGTACAACTCGCCGACTCTCTACTGCTTTCTTGCTCTTTGAGTCCGTTAGTTGGCGATATACTGTGTGTTTCAGATAGATTCACTAGTTTTTTGTGTAATTATAAAGTGCTGCATAGCTGAAAATGCGTTTACAAGATACTTGGCACTTTTGCCATCCATACATCACATCACATCACATCACATCACAGCCACGCCTATTATTTTAAAACAAAATGGACACTGACCGCAAAGAGCCTTGTAGTTCGTCTCCGCGCGCTACTGTTATCCCATGTGGGCGTGAGATGAGATGAGATGAGAGAAGATATGATAAATATAATATAAGTTTGTTTGTGTTTTTTTTTCCCAGAGGAACTCATTATCAGGTAGGAACTGGAGTTCGATCGTTCTGACGAATCATTTGAGGAATCGTTTGATCTCAACTCACGTGTCATTTGGAATTGATGCCGTGGTTGAAATTGCGGCTCCGTGACGCACGCGTGCGATCAGCTTTCGTGTTCTTTGAGTGTTAAAATGGCAGTTTGCCGTTATTTACAAATTATTTAACTTTTGCTGTAAAGTGGTGGTGGTAATGATGATGATGATGATAATAATAATAATAATAATAATAATAATAATAATAATAATAATAATAAGAGGAAGAAGACGACGACAACTGGTGTAGATTTTCACTCGGAATCACGTTGGAGTGCCAACACTCTTGTGATCGAGCTCATGACCTCCAATCGGGAATAAACTCGAGTACTATCAGTAATGTTCATGGCTCAAGCATCTATTTGAAAAGTCGCTATTTTTGGTGTGTGTGTGAGACAGGTATTCTGAAGAGTACGTGTTACATTGACGTGCGTTGGTTCCCGTTCGACGTGCAGAAATGCGACCTGAAGTTCGGCTCCTGGACCCACAACGGCTGGCTGCTGGACCTGCAGATGCGGGAGGTGGACATTTCCACGTACATCCCCAACGGAGAGTGGGACCTCGTGGGTGAGACAGAAAACACACACACACACTTACGCTCTCTCTGCACACGTCCCTTTTTCATTCTCTCTCCCTTTCTCTTATCACGCTTTATTGTCTTTCTTCCTCTTTCTTCCATCTTACTGTCTCTCTGTTCCTCCTTACTAATTTCTGTCTCACTCGGTCTTCCATTTTATTCTCTTTTTTCCTCCTTGCTTCTCACACTCTCTTCCTCCTTGCTTATTCTCTCTGTCCCTCTTTTCCTCCTTGCTTATTATTGCGCGCTCTCCTTTTTTTTCTCCACGTCACTCCTCCCTCTATTTCCCTCTCTCTTTTTTTTTCTTTTACCTCTCTCCACTGTCTTTTCCTCTCTCTATGAATGTTATTCTCTTTTCTCAGCCCCTCTTTTCTTTAGAAGATTATTAATGATAGATTGATGGGTAGATTGTATCTCACGTCTGATATCACATGAGGACACTGTTACCATTTGGTGGTTGAGATGCTGCGCAATAAAACCGGCACATTCGAAGGACTTCGAGGATAGTGGAGATCCAGAACACATCGTTCATCTCCCCAATACATCTCTCTCGCTCTCTCTCTCTCGCTCTCTCTCTCTCTTATCTTCTGTGCCTCACGCTGTCACAGAGGGACTGTCAGATCTTCCTGCTTGTGCTGGATTCGTCTCACTGTATGACTCTTATAGTCTATGTAATCTGTTTGTTTTTTCTAAAAGAAGAGTATTGATCGTCTTCCTCCATTGATCCTTCCCTGAAAGAGGAGTAAATAATGTCCACTTCTCACCCTCTCCCTAACCCTGAGTTATACTCTATCTATAGACAGACACTTAACCCATGTCAGACTCCCGTTTCTCTCCTTCCATTAAAGGAAGCTCTGTTCATCTCACAGTTCAGTTCATGTTCTTTTCTTTAACCCCCCCCCCCCTTAAACTCTATTGAGTGCTGCTTTCAAAACCTCCACATCAGAACAAGCAGGAAAACCCAAAGGAAGGAAAGCGAGGGGGGAAAAATGTGCCATGTCGTGCTAATCAAGCATCGGATATGAGCTCTGGGGGGAAATCATTTAGAGTCGAGTGCAAAAGTTTGCATCTCCTTGGGTTACTGCGGGAGGAGGAGAACAAAGAAACATGCCTCAATTTTTCAGTTTATCAACAAAACAAAACTCTGCTCATTTAACGGAGTTTTCCAACCGAGACGCTGGAGACGGAGATGAAAAGAAGTCAAAAAGAAAGCGTTCAGCGAGACCGCTACCGGCAGTGAAAAGCGATTTTTCAAAAAGAGACACCAAGATGTGAGCGAAGATTTGGAAGAAGAATTACTGTGGAGGAAAAAACCGTCAGCCCGTGAAACTAAGACGGTCTTCGACTACAACTTGTGCTTCTGGGCTAAAGGTCTGAAGAGTAAGATGAAGGTTTGTAGTGGCTCTAGGTCAACACCGTGTACTACAGCACTCAAATATAACGATGCTGACGATGCAGAAATGGCCTCAACGCAGGTGCGCTTTTATTTTTAAAATATAGTTTTATAACCTTCTCTCTGAAAGAGAGGAGAGGAAGGACGTCCTACTATGACCACAGATTTTAGTGCTCTGATGGTCGATTCTACAGGGCATTCTTACAGCTGCCCTGCACTCTCGTTAACCTCCCCAATTAACCTCCCTCCCTCTCCCCTCCAGTCTGTCTAACAGATGGGATTGTAATGCTAACTGCTCCTGACTTGGCACTCGTGTGGACAAACACACACTGAAGCCTCTGTCAGATTTCTCACAGCGCCAGAAATTGGAAAATACCACTATATATATATGTATGTGTGTGTGTGTGTGTGTGTGTGTGTGTGTTTCAGAGCTGCCAACCTCAGGAGCTCTGTAAAAGATAGACTTGTGAATCTGAATGATTGACAGTTGACAGCGCAAGTGTTTCAAACTCCCCACTTGAAAAGATGCGTACATGGTTTATTACTCTTCTATCGTTATTACTCTTCTGTTACTCTTCTCTCTTATAAATCTATCTGTAACACCGTTATTCTCATTGGACCACTTAAGGGCAGTTAAATGATTCCCCATGGACGCTTATGGTAAATTAAAAAATATTTACATTCAATCCCAAATAATAAACTCGATACAACAATAAAGTCAACGTAGTCAAATAATAAAAAACCTAAGAGCGTGAAACAGTGAAGAGGAAAGTAACACTGGTTGCATGTGTTAGCATGTTACACCAGGTTTGGCCACAAGGGGGAGATGTTGTGAATTGGAATGATGGGCTAGTTATGCTGCGATCGCCTGGCTTCAGAGACGGGAAATCCAGGAAGTCTTTCGTTCGTTTTCGATGCTGTGAGCCGCCATGTTGATTTGACATCGCCGTCCTGAGTTTTTACCAGTAGGAATTCCGAGTTGCGGTGGCATTCTCTTGCGGGTTGTTGGATCTGATCTGTTATTTCTGACACCCCCCCCAAAACTATGGCAGATATTCCGAAATTAAAATCCCGCTGGTATCCAGGTCACGCAGCAGGTCTGAATGTATAATCGAGCACAAAGGCAGGAGGGAATGTTCCTAAATTAGTTCAGTAGAATAAACGCACTACCGAAATTGGCTTTGCATTTTTAATTTTGTCTTTCGGAAGGGAAGCAACACGGAAACTGATGAATTTTACATAAGGGTCTAATTAGAGAGCGCCAACGTGGCTGTATACGCAGAGTCAAGCGTTCCTTTTCTTTCTTTCACAAACACGCACTCGGCTCAAGTACAAGAATTAGTCTGAAACGTGTGGTGTAATCAGTTCAAAAGCACCGTTCAAACCTGCACCGAGAAGAAAATTCACCGTGTGTGTCGTGTCTCATGGGAACCTCAGCGGTCAGAAGCACGAGCCGAGTGTGAATCCAGACGTGAAACAGGGTGTAAATTGAAGCTATACTCTATGTTGTAGAATTTCGGTTGCACCAAAACGACACTCGGTGTTCCATAGAGAACGTATTTCACCATCAGCAGCCAGTATATCGTCGATGTGTTCAAGCGAGCAGGCGTTTATGGAAGGAGTCTCCAGTGTCGGTGCTTTGTAACGGTCGGGAAGTTTCCTGAAACGGTAGAATCGTCATGGTTTCTGCTACGTTAAAACGATGCCGTTAATAATCAAACTGCGCCACGATAGAACGTACGCCCCAGCCGCCAGAGTTTCTGTGTAATAAGAACACTAAGTAGTGAATAATGAAATGTGATGTGTACAACACTGAAGGAGTGCCAGGCGTGATGGCTGCCAAGGTTTCTTTTCAGTTCAGACGCCGCTCAGTGACGCGGGGACCGGTGATAGTAACTGCACAACTGAGTCACGCCCCACTCACACTAACCGAATCTCTCAAAAGAAATGACTTTTACTGCACCGCAACTCGCCGCAGTCAGCAGATTCACGTCTGAAAGACGTTGGGGGTGACGTTTGATTTTTATATGAAACGCCCTCCAGCTGACGTTAAATTACAGCGTTAAAATCAAAGCAGCGGTACACTGTGTTCGCTGACTTTCTTATCTCTTCTTCCCTTTAGGAAGGTTCATTAAAGAAGTTTTTTAAAAAAAATTTAAAAGGATGTTGTTGTTTTTTTTGTCTCCAATGTCCCAGACTGTGGAGTTAAAATAATTATCGGAAAGAGATTAGAACAGGAAGGAGTTATGAGGACACTGAGGTTATTATATACAGCTGAATTGATTATTGTTCATTTATTATATTATTTTCACAGTGATTTTGTCCTGGTTGCAGTTAAACCTCAGCTCTCTGTGTGTGTGTGTGTGTGTGTGTGTGGGGGGGGCTATAAATCATCCAGCCACTTCTTTCGATTTTGGCTAAATGTAATGAAGTGTTCTACAACAGCTATAAAAGATAGCGTGTGCGTGTGTGTGTGTGTGTAGGGGTCCCGGGGAAGAGGAATGAGCTGTATTATGAGTGTTGTAAGGAGCCGTACCCGGACGTGACCTACACGGTGACCATCAGGAGGCGGACGCTGTACTACGGACTCAACCTGCTCATTCCCTGCGTCCTCATTTCAGGCCTCGCGCTGCTCGTCTTCCTGCTGCCTGCCGACTCTGGAGAGAAGATCTCACTGGGTAACACACACACACACACACACACACACACACGCGCACCCCGGCCACGTGACTTGAACATAAACAGCAGCGAAGCCGATCCACCGTGTACGAATCGATATCGGAGGCGAAGCTCCACGTGAAAGCAGATTGATTTTTACAATTGTGCTCAGTCTCTTTATTTCTTGTTTTTATGGCTTTCACCTTTTTATTCTCGGCGGCTCTGAAGAAAAATCCTTTTCTGGAGTGTTTGGGCATTTCGAAAGGTCGTATATAATATAACGTACAGCAGTGTGCATTACGGAGGCAGTGTTCGTATCGAACAAAGTAAGAATTTTGGTTTTGTATGACTTTTCTATTACTTTGACAGCAGCGTATCAATACAGCGTGTAAAACGATGAAGAGCCACAGAACGTTTACAGAACTGGCCCGTGCCTCTAAATGTGTCTAAGAGTGCTTTCACGCCTATTAGTGCGATTCCGAGGCGCGTGAGGGGGGAAACAGTGACTTCACCGATTGACGAAGCGGGTTTGATCATCTTTATGCAGCCTTAAAACTCGGAACTGAATTTTTTCTCTTTCTTTTCCCTCTTCAGGAATCACCGTTCTGCTGTCACTCACCGTCTTCATGCTGCTGGTGGCGGAGATCATGCCCGCCACCTCCGACTCCGTCCCCCTCATAGGCATGCTTTATCACCCATCATTCATTATTTATGAAACCTCACAATGCCGGTCGTTTCCCTAAACGAATCCTTAATGAAGAAGAAGCGCTGAACTAGGACAGAAGAGGTGTAGAAATGTCCTAGCTATGATATTTACCTTTTTAATTATATCGCTTAAATTGAAGTATAATAAAGTACAGAAACTAACGAGTTTCAAATTTCACTGTTAAGATAATTCAGGAGGCACCATTTAAAAAATGTAAAAAAAAATTTTAAATAAATATTTGTGATTGCATCACTAACATTTTATATTTTTCACTTTCATATTAATACACGTGTAATATATAGTGGTTTTTTATTTGTTGCAAACAAAACAAGTAATTAGCTAAACTTGTTTTGTTTTTTGTTTGTTTTTGTTTTTAAACGATCAACCGTGTGTGCAGCTCAGTACTTTGCGAGTACGATGATGATCGTGGGCTTGTCCGTCGTCGTCACCGTCCTCGTGCTGCAGTTTCATCATCACGATCCACACGGAGGCAAAATGCCAAAATGGGTGAGGGCATCATCTCTGAAAATGAAATGAAAACGTTTCAAGCAGGTACCATGATACAGCAAAACCTGTACTAATGGACTGCACCGTTATCATACCGTGATTTTTTCCATCTATTTATTTATCCCCACCCCACACACACACACACACACACTACTGTGATTACGGTACTTATTTAGTAAGCAGCGTTTGCTTTATTTTCTCTTTAAGCTCGTTTGGAGTTTAAAATCTACCGAATGATTCCTAAGTGCTCTTCTAACTACCACAATATACAATACTTAGAATATTATTTCTCAGGACGGATAATGAAGGGAAAAAAAATATCATCTAACAGTGGAACAAACAAGCTGCAATGAAAAAGAGAAAGTGTCCAGTGTTTCTGATTTAGCTCACAGTGTTCTTCCTCTCTTACCGTGCTCAGGTGCGGGTGATCCTGCTCCACTGGTGCGCTTGGTTCCTGCGTATGAAGAAGCCAGGCGATGAGCGCAAGTCGCCCTACAGCTACTCCAGCACCAGCAGCCTGCAGATGGGAAGCGTCCCCGGCCAGATGGGCACCAACGGCCACACAAACCTCTACTTCGGCTTCCACTCGCCAGACAGCACCTGCTGCCCCAATAGCAGCGACTCGGGCGTGTCGTGCGGAGTTTCCTGCGGCGGCGGGCATCGCGAGGCAGCCCCGGCGCTATCGGGCGAGCAGCGAGAGCTGCAGAGGCTCCTGGTCGAGGTGTCGTACATGGCGCAGCGTTTCCGGGCCCAGGACGAGGCCGAGGCGGTGCGAGGCGAGTGGAAGTTTGCGGCGGCCGTGGTGGATCGCCTTTGCCTCGTCGCCTTCTCGCTCTTCTCCATCGTGTGCACCTTCGCCATCCTCATGTCCGCGCCCAACTTCATCGAGGCCGTCTCCAAGGACTTCACATAATCGCCCTGCGTTTATCTTTTACACTGCAATGAGAAAAACTAACCACTGCCCCTGTGTGTGTGTGTGTGTGTGTGTGTGTGTGTGTGTGTGTGTCTGTCTGAGACTATCACAGAGTGTAGGTCAGAAATTCCATCCGAGTGAGTGCGAGTACAGTGTTGATCGACTTGTTCCATTATTTTTGGGAAAAATGAACCGTTACTGTTTCTAGAAGTGCAATACAAGCCACTGAGATTCACATCAGCTTGTTGACAAAATGCTGAAGGTTTTGTATATTTTCGGCTGAAACGTTAACATGAGCTTATAACAAAATGTTATAATGACGTATAATGAATCAAATCGAGCGGTTACATCTACCGAACAGTAACCAGATCTCTGTCACAGGATGTGAGAGCTACTGCAAATCTGTGTGAGTGAATGTGACTCAGTGAGCAAGTGAATCAGTGCGAGACTATTTAAATTGGTGTGTGTGCGCGAGAGAAAGAGAGCACGAATCAGTTGGAACTGATCAGAGTATGAGTCAGTGTGAATCAGTGAGTCTGTCTGAATTAGTGTGTGTGTGTGTGAGAATCAGTGTGAGTCTATTTGAATCAGTGTGAGTGAATCAGTGAGCCAATTTGTGTGTACTTAAAGTATTTTGTCGTTTTTGAAATACAAATCTGTATAATTATTGATTGGGAAAAGAAAAAATAATTAATCCGAGTGCATTTTTAAAAATCGTGTTGTTTTCAAAGCCAGTCCGCCCTGTCCGAGTCCCTGTTAGACTGTAGTTTATCGTGGCCGTTCACTTCAGGCTCTCTGCAGCACTCGTATAGCAGTAGGAATTTTAATCCCTGTCACTTTAACACTTTCTTTTTTTTCCCCCTCACCAAACACTGTGCTTTTGCTAAATACCTGCCATATCACACCGCCACCTGCATAATACTTCTTTTTATTGTCGTTGCTGTTTTGCTTCTGCAAACGTGTCACGAATCATTTTGACAGATGTGGGAAGACTCTGCGTGTGATCCCAGGAGCGCTCATGAATATGTAAATGTTTTGATGATCCGTTTTAAAATCACCTCAGACAGTTCGAACACACCAGAGTCGACTGCTTCGGCTTTTAATTACTGAATAAATGAGAAGAGGGAAATCGCGAGTCCCCGGCCATGAACGCCTCGGCTGACCGGTGTACTCCTTTTGTTTGTTTGTTTAGCGGCTCCAGATTCATTTCGCATCACGTTCGTTGCCTCTGTTTACTTTCTGCGACTCTGTGTGCATGTCTCAACACCGTGGATAAGCAGTGTTAATCGTACCGGGTTTACCGAAGCACTGCGATGTGAGTAGCCGTAGCCTTTACTTCAGAAACGTGAATAGATTCTGGTGTAACTGATCAATCGGATATTTTTTTAAAAGAGAAATGTGTACTTAAATATAATAATATAATATATTATGGTTTTTTATATATATATACACTGTGGTTGTAGTTGTGGTGTTCCTCAGTTTGATTTGTCCTTGTTTCTTTTCATGCTCGATTTGTGCGGTCCTCTTTCTAACATGTACAGGTTTTGTGCCAACGTCATGAACTAACAGCCATTTTATTACAAAACAGATTTCGAACAAAACCTCAATAAAAGATGTCGAAGAGTTGTGTGAGCTGGCATGGCCTGTTTTATTGAGAGCATGAATGTTCACTTCTGCTTATAACTATGATGAATTCATATGAACTGATATTGAAGCTGTATTTGTGTTTTGTTGTCGTAGGCACTGAGTGAAGAGTAAATAAGAGGGAAGGAAAGTGGGCAGGTTTCGCTTACTCGTTGAGTTGGCACAGCAGCGCTGAGGCTCTGGAGATCCAGTAATCACTTGGCCTGTTGGACGGCAACATCACCGTCACCACGAAGTTAGTGGAGTGTCCTGTAAGGGAGAAAAAAAAAAACCCAGAGTGTTCACTTAAAGCAGCGTTTCATTCTGTATAGGTAATATATCAACTATACATGCGTCTACTACAGTGTTTATTGTATAATATGGATGTTGTGCTTCGATAATGAAGTTCCCAGACGTGGTTCCTATTGAATTTCTTAATAATTCCATTATAAAATATTAATCATGTAGTAAACTATAATAACATGGGTGCAGTTTATCCATTCGAGCTCTCGCGTTAGCTGATTGAGAGCAAGTATTCAGTATCTTGTGACTATATTGTGCAGACTTTTTAGTTTATTGGCCCGTGAGATTAAAAAAGGTAATGTGTCAGCTTAGACGTTCTTGAATTCTAGATCATATACTGCAACTGACAGCGAAAAGTAAATAAATAAATGAGTGGATGTGTATAATGTGGTGTACGGTGATGTTACCAGTAGTGGACAGAGTTCCGGCTCTGGCGGCGGTTTTATACAGCGGCGCGTGGTACAGTGATTGATCCGGTACGTAGTTCTGCTGAGGCTCAAAGTGCAGCACGGGCAGCATGGGGTTCATCACCCCGGGCAACGCGTCCTCAATCACCATGTTCAAATCGTCCCAGCGACTCGAGTCCATGAACATCCCGTGCACCAACACTCCGTCCTCTATGCTGGGGAGCTACACACAAAACGCTGGGGTCTAGTCGACGTTAACGAAAAATACGTCTCGGAGGATAAAATCGTTCTTTTATTACAGATAGACACTAAAAATAATAGTATGTTTTGTGATTACTGATTGACTTACAGTTCAGCACCCTATCCAAAGTAAATTAACAAAATATCATAAATCGGTTTGTAAACATTAGTACATTAAAGGCGTCAGGGTTGAAGCCTGCTGACCTTCTGGTCTTGGTCGAGTTCAGCGCCTGGTCCGAGGTTCTTCAGGGCTTCGGTGACGACGGCTTGGTCTCGGTACACCGCCCACACGTTGAAGCGGAAGTTGAGCTCGTCGATGGGCAGGTTGTACTTACGTGCGTGGTTCTGCAGAATGCCTGTTGGATAGTGAAGTGCGTGTAGTTAATCGTTTTGACACTGAGACGGAACACACACACACCTGTTTAACTTTTAGAACACAGACCTGTCAGAAAGCCCTGAGGGAAGAAGAACCCTGAGATCCAGAAAGACTTGGGCTGACCTCTGGTTATCCAGCTCTGCGTAGAAAACAACATAGAAAAAATGTATTCCAGTAACCCGTAACACACCCGTTCAACATAAAGAAAAGAGAACAGGTGCGTAGTAGTAAATAGCTAGCGTTTCTCCCATACACATCTCTCTGATCTTCAGGTTGGCTTATCCTTTTTAACAACAAAAGCCACTGCAAACACTGTGACACCTTTTAACGTGTCAAATGTGTCTGGGATGCTTTCACACTAGCCATTTTTTTCCCTTATCTACTTGTGCACGTTATACATGTTCGTTTTGTCACAACCGAGTGCTTTACAAGGTAAGAAGTTTCAGAAAAGCAGCAAGTGGCATCAAGCTTTTATATTTAGCAACCGATCAGGTTGCAGCTTCGGAGTGAGCATCAGTACAAAAAAATAAAAAATAAAAATGAGTTAGGAAATGTCAAATGGGAGATATTTCAAACTTGGGCATAATACACAGTGATTAATTGAATTGTTGTTAATAAATCTGAATAACGGAGCTAGATTATTAGCTGGGGCGGTGGTTTGTTAGATGTGTGCATCACCATTGTGCGTTAACACGTTCTTCAAACACTTGCTTTATTTTCTTTAGTATGCGAGTCCCCCACTGACGCGTCATTACACTTGTGATTTTCAGTACAGTAATTGGCCAACAGAAAAGATCGTCACTCACGTAATCGAGAACCCAAGACAAGAGCGTAATCCGAGAAGCGTTTTTGTTTGTACGGTAGTTAATTTCTTGAATCACGGCGTAAACAATCCAGATTGCTTTCCACGCTCCGTACCCTACAGAATCCTACAACGAGCTTGAAACGACCTCCATCGGGACAGACGGACGTTAAAAATAAGCCCGAGGTTTCCTCTATCGGGCGACAATCGCTTCTGCTTCAGCTCCCATGTAGGACAGGAAAGAAATCAGACTTGTTAACTAGAGCAGACGGCCGCAGGGTACGGGACCCTCGGAGCGCAGGACCCGTTCGTCCTTGAGCATCACATTGTATCTAAAACTTTTCTTTTTAAAAAACTGCAGTTCCCTTACTCTAAAATGACTACTCACTGCATTCTTCTAACATGAGTCACTCGGATTACATCAGGAGTGTGTGTGGTGGCGAGAGAAAGAGCGTCTCGTCTTTTGTGAAAGATCTTAACTACGGTCTTATCTTACTCACGCACTCGGATTCTTTACTTTCTTGATTCGTATTAAAATAACTTAAAGGGAGTAGAATGTAAAGTTCGTCTTACGTCTATGAAGGCGGTACGCAGTGCCAGGTCTCGGACCCAGCTGCCCAGAGGCTTTAGAGACGGGTACGCGGCGTTGGCCCAGTGCTCCGGCACCTGGTTGTTCAGGAAGCTGTTGTAGATCCGCTCCATCTCCTCAGACATCACCACCAAGCCGGCTATGGCCTTCTGCAGGGTGCACAGGGAGGTCTAGATACACACACACACACCAAAATTTACACAATTAAATTAATAACGGAATCCTTATGTAGGTCAGTGATTCCCTCTCTCGGTCTTAAGGGATTCATGTTCTGAGATTTCAGGATCTTTCATACGCTCTGGGTGTGAATCAGGTGTGTTCGAGCTGAAAAGCACCGAGAGAGAAATGCAGATCTGGGTCATGTTCAGACAGCGCAGAGTTCATTTAGAAATGTAATCTTTACTGCCTCACATTCTCTTTAATGGATTATAAATGTGTTTTTTTTTATAGAGAACATTTTTTAAACACTAGCTTGTATATAATAAAAGATGAAAAAAAATTTGCACAGAACTAAAAGCCATCTTTTCGTGAGCTATTGACCCAGACCAAAATGGTATGATCTGACCAGGGATAAGCGAGAAGCAATTGCTCTGCTGACACTTATATTTTCCTGAAAACACTTAAATTCACACCCTTTCAATGAAGCTCACCCGTATCACATGCAGCAGGAAGTTGAAACGGTCCACTTCCTGTCCCAGCACAGTGGTCAGAGAGTTCACTCTGCCGTTAGAGTCTCGAGAAAACAGGGTTTCTGCCGCGCCGTCCATATCGAGCTTGTCTAAACACACACACCATGTTTTTACATTATTGGCTGTGATTAATTTTGTACAGCACTATAATTGTATTTAAATAATTAAAAGAGGAAGTGGTAGATTAAGAGGATGGTGTAGATTATGTTGTAGTTTATGGTGGATGGTGTAGATTATCTTGGATGGTGCAGATTATGGTGTAGATTATGGTGTAGATTATGGTGGATGGTGTAGATTATGGTGCAGATTATGGTGTAGTTTATGGTGGATGGTGTAGATTATGGTGCAGATTATGGTGTAGATTATGGTGGATGGTGTAGATTATGGTGTAGATTATGGTGGATGGTGTAGATTATGGTGTAGATTATGGTGGATGGTGTAGATTATGGTGGATGGTGTAGATTATGTTGTAGATTATGGTGGATGGTGTAGATTATGGTGTAGATTATGGTGGATGGTCTATATTATGGTGGATGGTGTAGATTATGTTGTAGATTATGGTGTAGATTATGGTGGATGGTGTAGATTATGGTGTAGATTATGGTGTAGATTATGGTGGATGGTGTAGATTATGGTGGATGTTGTAGATTATGGTGTAGATTATGGTGGATGTTGTAGATTATGGTGTAGATTATGGTGGATGGTCTAGATTATGGTGGATGGTGTAGATTATGTTGTAGATTATGTTGTGGATTATGGTGGATGGTGTGGATTATGGTGGATGTTGTAGATTATGGTGTGGATTATGGTGGATGTTGTAGATTATGGTGTAGATTATGGTGGATGGTGTAGATTATGGTGGATGTTGTAGATTATGGTGTGGATTATGGTGGATGGTGTAGATTATGGTGTAGATTATGGTGGATGGTCTAGTTTATGGTGGATGGTGTAGATTATGTTGTAGATTATGTTGTGGATTATGGTGGATGGTGTGGATTATGGTGGATGGTGTAGATTATGGTGGATGGTGTAGATTATGGTGTAGATTATGTTGTAGATTATGGTGGATGGTGTAGATTATGGTGTAGATTATGGTGTAGATTATGGTGGATGGTGTAGATTATGGTGGATGGTGTAGATTATGGTGGATGGTGTAGATTATGTTGTAGATTATGGTGGATGGTGTAGATTATGTTGTAGATTATGGTGTAGATTATGGTGGATGGTGTAGATTATGGTGTAGATTATGGTGTAGATTATGGTGGATGGTGTAGATTATGGTGGATGGTGTAGATTATGGTGTGGATTATGGTGGATGTTGTAGATTATGGTGTAGATTATGGTGGATGGTGTAGATTATGGTGGATGTTGTAGATTATGGTGTAGATTATGGTGGATGGTGTAGATTATGGTGTAGATTATGGTGGATGGTCTAGTTTATGGTGGATGGTGTAGATTATGTTGTAGATTATGTTGTGGATTATGGTGGATGGTGTGGATTATGGTGGATGGTGTAGATTATGGTGGATGGTGTAGATTATGGTGTAGATTATGGTGGATGGTGTAGATTATGTTGTAGATTATGGTGGATGGTGTAGATTATGGTGTAGATTATGGTGGATGGTGTAGATTATGGTGGATGGTGTAGATTATGTTGTGGATTATGGTGGATGGTGTACCCGACACTCACCCGGAATCTTGTTCAGGATAGAGTCTGCGAGTTCCAGCACCACCTCGTCGTTACTCTTCCCTCCTGCAGCTGCTGAGGAGCGCGGCTGCACCTCCAGGATGGTGTTAATCAGAGTCAGCGTCTCCTGCCTCTGTGTGAACACACCACACCCATCAGCAGGCGTTAATCTGGGCAGGTGATGGTGTTAGTGCCTCGCAGTGTGTGTTAGTGAACGTGTTACAGCGGCTTTTACCTGGAAAGCCAAGTTAGCGTTGTCGTGCATGCCAAAGATCTCGGGATCGTCGATGATCGGCAGATTCTCAATGTAGCTGTTGTATTCGCTCAGTTTGTCGGACTCGGGAGCGAAGTAGATCCCTACGTGCACCAGACGAGAACGTGTCTCGTTTTTATTACGTCTGTCTTTATTTTGATGTACTCGTGTATTAAATGATGTATTAAGTAATAGCCAGAGTGGAGTGCAAATTTAATCAGGGAATATGTTCTATTTTGTAAAAGGATCCTGCTGATTCACAATAAATATATATATATATATATATATATATATGTGTGTGTGTGTGTACCTGATGCTGAGTACTTGTATGCCTCCTTCAGAGTCTCTGGCAAGAAGAACTGTTTGAGAATGGTGCGCAAACAACGCTGATCCCAAGCATCTGTTACTCTCCCTCCATATGTAATCTCTCCTACACAAACACAAACACACACACACACACACACACCATGCTGCTGCATCAGAATCAATGACAGTCACCTTTCCAGTGATTAATGAGACATTAATGTCACCGAGGGAAAAGTTAAGCTGGAAACCTAAACCTGTAATTAC
>NC_030444.2:2316304-2401304 GCF_001660625.3 Ictalurus punctatus
ATGTTGGAGCGTAGGCATTGAAAAGAACAATTAAGACATGATGGCATTGCGCATCTTAAAGGAAAATAAAATGTGTGTATGTGGAGAGGGTGCACTTACTTCTGCTCAAAGGAAATACGAGGCTACACACACACACACACACACACACACACACAAGTTTCATTTTCTCAAGGGCAAAGCTTCACGCGTTGCTGAAGCACCTATCCATCTATCAGTGTATCTGTCTATCCGCACTCCTCCCTGCACTCTGTCATTCATCCTCACATCACTCCGTCAGGGCAGGGGAGAGGTGACAGCATGTGAAATGCAATCTCAGTGGCTGTGTGCCAACCCACACACACACACCACACACACACACACCACACTCACACACAAACTCCGCTGTAGGGCTCAGTGTGTGTTTGTGTCGAACATTTCTTCCTAAATTGTATTGGGAGACTTTAAGAGGCTAAGCTGGAGGCCAAACACTTGCCTCATCTCTTAAAACAGACACACACACACACACACACACACACACACACACACACACACACACACACACACACACACACACACACACTTGGGCGAGACAACAGTCTTCAGTCGCACCCGGAGATCATAATTCTCCGGTCTCCTAGTGACCTCTGACCTTCGACTCCTGCAAGGTGTTTATGAGCTCCTCGTTGTCGAGGATGTTGCCCTGCGAGGTGAAGAGCAGCTTGAGGATGCGGTCCTCGATGGCTTTAAGCTGGTTCCGGTCAGCGTTGATGCGGACGATCAGCTCGTTCCTCTGCTCCTCCAGTTCGGGCCGCTCCAGGCGCACCACGTCACTGCGGAGACGGAGCGAGTGAAAACACGGACGACGTAACAGCGACGTACTTAAAGGATGTCTTTATGAATACAGCAGCAGCTCTTACTGCAGGTACAAATCTACAGTATCCAGGTGAAATTCCACTTCGTTGAGTGTGACACTTGTGTATTAAATCTTTTACTTTCTTTTCTTTTTTTTTTTTTTGGGAAGTGGAAATCTTTAGGGTATCCATGTGGGTCCATGTACATCGACTTTTAGCAAGTCATACATTTATCAGAATAACACGATTGGTGATGCTCACGGTTCTGGACTGAACAGGTCTGGACCTTACTCTATATGCGTACTGGGCAGTGCACAGTAGCTCTGGACTTCTTAACCAGAAGGTCATCAGTTCAAATCCCAGCACTGTCAATCTGCCTTTTCTGGGCCCTTGAGCAAAGGCCCATAACCCTTAACTCCTCGAATGTATAAATTAAATGAATGTAACGTCACTTTGGATAAGGGCGTCTTGCCGAATGCTGTAAATGTAATGTAACGTAATGTAAATGCACACTAAAGTCACACGCTGTATAACCAAATTATTAAATCCATGTCATGTACAAATAGATATTTCCAATAAAAAGGAGTGGCGTGTAGCACTTCCTAAACACGAGACAGTAGCTACCTGAGGAGCTGATCTTCCAGTCCTGACTTAGTCACCGTGAAGTTGATAATAGTCACTTTGATGCAAACCTACGGGGGAAAGAAAATCCGAAAACATCGTAGTTTACGCCCATGTTAAGAAACGTAATTACACAGACTCATTACACTGTACTGTAGAAAAGTACACCATGAATAAAACCTGTGTGTGTCCCTAAAAGAGGATCACATGTTATGTCTATTACCTACAGAAGCTCGACAGCGTGTAGCGGGGGCTGGACGGATCACGGGATCAGATCCCAAACGATAAACGGTGTCCGCCGTGCCGGTGTTTAAGCACTGCGTTGTTACTGTTGCCTCACGGTGATCTTTTTTTTTTTAATGCTTTTCATTAGAGTAATCGAGCCGCTCGCATAAAGTTTCATGTTGGAGAACATTTTAGTATTGGTTCCACTGTAAACACAACATGGCGGTTAAAGTGGCGGTCGAAGCGGCACGCTTGGATCGTTAAACCCCTCGTCGGCGTCATCTCTCGGCAGCCGTGTCTGGTGTCACATCCGTATCCAGCTGACATTTAAGCGAGTGCCAAGCTCCGGGGCGCTGTGCTCTGGAACTCCATCATCACACCACTGTCCTAGCGCTCTTTACTCGAAAGAGGAAGTGGATTCAGAAGTGATGTCAACAAACAGCGTTCGTTTTTGTGAAACGAAACGGGACCGCCGGGGTCGGTTATTAGCGAGGCCTTTTCGTGAGCTGTTCTGGAGATTCGATAGAGGTCGATGCTGTGTTATACCGCGTCGCTGATGAACTCTCGATTCCGATTGGTCAGAACGAGTTGTAGTTTGGACTTGTATTAAAGCGCTCGTTCTAATACGTCATCATTTCATTTTTTTTTTTTGCTGATACGGTGACGATACGTTTTCTGTGACTAGGTGTTCATTTAACATTTATGGAAGGAGTCTCCAGTGTCAGTTACACGTTGCATTGCTTTATGGTGTGATAAAAACCCAAAGCAAAAGTGTTCGCACCACTCCCCACACACACACACACACACACACACACACACACACACGCACACGCGCACGCACCTCAGGGAGGTAGTGAGGGTTGGCCATCTTGGTGGTCATGTAAAAGCGGAAGTTCTTGTCATAGTCGATGTCGGAATCTCCCAGACGGATCAGCGTCCTGCCGCCGGATAGGAACGTCTGTTTCAGCAGTACCGGCTCCAGGGCAGGGTCCAGGGTCTCTTTAAGCTGCAAGACACACGTCATTCGTCGTACGTTTCTTTTATCTCTAAACTAAACTGTTTCACAGCTGGGTTCGCAATGATACATTTTCACTTCAAGCCAGACGCGGCACGTTAGAGCGCCATCTGTCTGTCCGTTTAAAGGCACAGAAAATCAAACCAACTGTTAACTGTGTCGTTTCAGGACGGGGGGGGCGGAGCTAGGGTGTGCTAGCGTGTGAGGTTACAGCTGAGGACGTATAGGTCACCTCTTCCAGTAGGACGGGCATGCCCAGGCGGATGGCGTTCTCGAGAGTGCGGAGGAAGCCGGTGTCCGTCAGTTTGATGACCTTCAGGCCGTTCTTCACCTCTCTGGTGCGGATCCAGCGGTTCGCCTGAAATTCACAACGTCGAAACGCATCCTGAATACAGACTCTCTCTGACCTTGCGTTTTCACTGACAGATGAAATACAAAGTATTGTGGTCTAAAAGATACTTTTGGCCATGTAGTTAGTGTATGTGAAGATGAACCAGCTACAGTAGACGCTATCGAGCTACAGAAGAATTCTATCAGCAGGATTTGGGGGGGAAAAAAACAACCTTGTTTTATAGGTTTTTAACTCAAGTTGCTTCAGTAGCATTTGCGTTTGATTATAAGGGAAAATGACGCAAAGGGCTTGCTTGGGGAAGTTCACCTGATCTTGGGGGTCGATTATGAGGGGCCAGCGGCGTCCACGGGTCACCAGGATGCCGTTCTCGGTGGACACGATGTCGCGGGGCAAACCGTCAGCGTTCCACTGCCGAATCTCGTACGGGTCGCCCAGGATTCCGATCAGACTGAAGTTGGAGCTGATGGGGATCCCCAACTCCTGACAGCGTGAGATCCACTGCTCTATCAGCTACGCGCACGCACACACACACAGAGAGAGAAACATCAGGGAGGTCTATTTCCTGTCTATATGTACAATTTTTCTTAGCTTGGTAATAAACAATGGCTCATTATCAGCACACCCAGTGGCCTAATCGATTTTGGTCTAAATTCCGATTCCGAATTGTCGTATTAAAGCAGATGTACCAGCTGTCTATAGTGCGAAGTGAAGGCTCCGTAATAAGCCACGCACGCGGCTCCGACGAACACGTTTCCGACCACGTTGTTGATCTCCAACTCGAACAACTCGATGCTCTCCTGCCAGCGCACGCGCTCGTCAGCCAGCGCCGAAGTCAGCTTCGCCGAACGACTCAGCCGTGCCTTGGTCAGAGCCATGTTTTCAGCTACACACACACACCAAAAGTTTAGACACACTCATTCTTTATTTGAATATTTTTTTTTCCACACACCTTCAGATCAAAAGCGTTTTAAGATCGTGAGTGTCCACAAACGTTTGACCGCTAGCGCGGTTCTATTTTATTACAAACGTATTCGTCATTCCTCTCTTCAGACTCTCACCCAGGGTCTCTTTCTCTGCTAGGCTGGAGTTGAAATGCTTCTGCAAAGCTGCGATCTCATTCTCCACCTCCTGTAGCTTGGCCTGCTTCTGCTTTAGAGTTGCTGTCGTGGCGTCCAGCTCGGCCTGGTAAAGAACAAGCAAGATATATATATATATATATATATATATATATATATATATATATATATATATAAATAAAATGTACAAACCAAAACAAGAAGATGAACACTACACTCACCTGTGCGGCCGCCAGTTTCTCTCGTTTAGGTCCGACTTCTTTAAGCACGCGGGAATAGAGGTCCATTGCATTTACCCACATGCACATGGACTTGCAGGCTTTAGACACCTTCTCCACTTTCTCAGGGACAAAATCAGGGTTCTGGATGTAGCGCTGCAGCTTTTGAAGGATCTGCGGTTGGATGTTGTCTTTGTCGTAGTCAGTCAGCTTCTTCAGGAAGTTGGATTCGCCGAGGACTTGCTTGGCACTCGCCCAGTCTGTCCTGTGTATTACCGGAAACGAAGGCTAAGATTAGGAAACCGTCGTAAGCACAGCGAGCGCGTCGTCGGGGACGTTCTTGCTGTATTAGCCCCACCCACTTTACATAGAGAACAGGAAAAATACGATATAAGGACGTTGAGAAGTCACCAATTATTGATGCTTTGTTCTGTATAATAAACACTCTCTCTCTCTCTCTCTCTCTCTCTCTCTCACACACACACACACACACACACATACACAGCGTTGTCACGGCACCCACTTGCTCTTGAGCAGGATACACACTGCCTCCATGACGGTCATGACGAGCTCAGGTGGTTTGTTGAACACACGGATCTCGGAGATGTCGTTCTTATCCAGCGCGCCCAGAGCATTGTTGGCCTGCTCCAGAGCGGGCAGAGCCTTGTCCAGGTCTTTCTGCGCTTCTGCTGCGATGGCCTGCGTGTTACTGGCTTTCTCCTTCGCAATGGCCTCGTCCTCCTTCACCACGCTGCGCACCTACAGGGTTAAAGGTCAGCGGAGGACGCTATAACTCAAACGTCCTAGATATTCCAGTTTTATTAACAATCCATCTACATCAGAATTCAATGTTCAATTTCTATCCATCCATCCATTCATCCGTCCGATAAAATTCACTGTTCCATTTCGATCGTTCAGACCATCCATCCATCCGTATTATAGAATCGAAACGATTACATTTCTATCATCCATCCATCCACCATTTTATAGAATATAAAATCTGTCTGTGGCCTATTTATTCATTCCTTCTTCAGTTCTTCCTTCCATCATACAGAACTTTCCTTCATCAAAAATTCAAACATCAAACCATTCATCTAACATTCAAATAATTCTATCTAGAATGATCAATTCCCTGATCCATACCCCTAGGTCTTTTTCCATCCATGCACACACACACACACACACACACACCACCGTAAATCCACTCCAACTGATATTTATCAATCATTAAAAAAACAAAAAAAAACATAATTTGACCCATTCTGTAAAACTGAAATTGTTTTATTTATATGATTCATCCATCTTCTTCATCAGTGCATTCTATACAATTCAAATAGTTCTACTTGTATTATCTATTCACTGCACACACACACACACCTGGTCAGCTTTCTCCTGGTCCACAGAGATTTTCTTCATGAGGGCATTGACGTCGATGGATTTCTGTTTGAGCACGGGCTCCAGGGCCGACAGTTCCACCTTCATCTTCTCCACCAGGTCGTTGGTCTCCAACAGCTTGGTCAGACCATTCTTCACTCGATCGCGAGCCTGTAGACACACAAACACACACGGAGCACTCTTGGGTTACTTTTCAGCATTACTCCTCACTTATCACCTTGAAGTATAAACATCGCATGGACGTTTGATATGTTCATGTTTATAACCCTCACCGCCTCCAGCTGCTGCCTCTTATTTCCAAGCATGCTCAAGTATAGGTTAATGAGCTCCAGATAAGACGTGGGTGTGGTGTAATAGCGGCGGCGGAGCTCCGAATAGAAGCGCTCGGCCATATCCATCACGCTCGTGTGGATCTCCACGCACATCTGAGACAAACAGGTCATCATCTCCTCGCTGCCAAAGTCCACAGTCTGGAAAAACGTCTGCGAGACAGACAGCAGAGCCTCGTGTGGCCACTGTGGCAAAGACAGAGAGAGCGAGAGAGATGAAGAGAGATTATAATTCATTATAATTAGAATTCGGTTGTAGTAATAACGCGCAGCGCTGGACAATGGCAGGAGAAACACTAGAACAGTACGGGTATTTGCACCTCCTATGAAAAGGCTCCTATATTACACAAAAAATAGTATGATATGATCAGTTACATTCATATGAAAAGATTCCCTGGTCTGACGAGACGAGACAAAAACGTAACTCCAAGAGCTGCATCTGGTGAAAACCAGGTACTATTAATACCATCTGTGCAGCGAAGCACGGTATCTCAGGTCATAATTGAGGGAAGGATGAATGCAGCCAAATACAGAGAGGTCCTTGAAGAAAACCTGCTCAAGAGTGCACACCACCTCGGGGGTCTGCATACATTTTCAGAAAAACCACTGCATGTTTCGGGTGTGTTCAATCAGTCCTGGCACCATGAGTAAATAAACAAACATGACACGTTCAGAAATAAAGTAGCACACATTACACAGCTATACACACTCAAACTTTACTCTCTCTCTCTCTCTCTCTCCCTCTTACACACTCTACATAGCAATTAGCACAATGCACTCAAACAGCCTGCAGAGCTTCAGCAGCATGCGACTCATTAACTCACTGGCTGAACAGAGGAGAGACAGGAGACTGGAAGCGAAGAAAGACAGGAGAGAGAGAGAGAGATGGATAGATGAAGGAAGCCGACATTGCACGCAGAAAAAAAAAAAGAATAATGAGCCTGGAGCATCTGTGGCCAATACAAATCCTCTGTAGATGAATGAGAGCTATAACACACGCGATAATCTCTCGCACCAGACCCGACTGCATTCAACTCTCTTTATAATTACATTTTACTATTCAATCCAACGGATAAGAAAGAATAAAGCGCACCCTTTATTAATGTTTTCTTCTAAAAAAAAAAACAAAAAAACAACCAAATATTATCGCATCCGTTTGCATTATAAAAAGCGTTTGTGGATTTGAGAAATTTGTGCGAAGATTTAGAGCGCATCATCACTGTCTTTCAGATTCATACGTTTTCACGTCGACGCATTTCACCTTCTCACTCTCGGGTCAAGAAAAGGATTCTCGTAGGATTTTTCATGTTTATTATTGGAGACACTGAGCTCGACGGGGGGAAGAAAGAAGACATGATTTATGGAGGTTTGCGGTACTGACCTGGACGAACCAGTCGATGGTGCAGCAGTTGACGAGCGAGGGGAACATACGGCAGCGTGAGCGGAAGGCGTCACCCACCGGACTCATACACAACACGATGTGCAGCTTCTCTCGTACGCGAGAGATGAAGAACTGAAAGACCTGCGGAGGGCGGAGAGATGGATGGATGAGTGATTTGGTAAGCAGGACAGAGGAACAGGATAGAGAAATAACAGGTGAATAAAGGGATGGATGACCCGGTAATTGGACTGGATGGATAGAGAAAGACGAGGTGGATGGATGGATGAGATTAAATGAAACGATTCTTGCTGAGTGGAATAAATGAATAGGAAAGTACAGGGTGGAGAGATAGATGGATGGATGGTTTTGAGCAGAATAGATGGATAGAACAGAGAAAGAATGATGAATGACCTGATGAGAGGAACAGATGGATAAAGACATAACCGGTAAGAAGAATGGGTTGATGGCTAGATAGATGGTTTAGAAGGATGGATGGATGGATTAATGTTGCATTATACAGGGTTTGGTGATTGAAATACACGGATAAAGAAAGAACGGTGAAAAATGGATGGATGACTTGAATGGATAAAAAAAAAAGACAGATGGATGATGTGTGCATGGGAAAAAGGATGTGTAGACAAACCCACACCATGGAAGTGTAAAGTGTAGACGGATGGATTTTACATGGTCTGTACCTCGTCCCGGTTGCCCTCGGCGACGCCCGCCTCCTTGGCGTGGGGCCGCGTCGCCGCCAACACCTGCTCCAGCTCGTCCTTCTCGAACAGGTTGGGAACCTCGCCAGAGTTCAGCATGTTGTTGATGTCCTCCAGGAACTCCTCCGCTACAATCTGAGAACGTCGCAGACGGCTCGTTACGCACACGACACTTCACTGCGTAAACTCTTTCACAATAACAAGTTCGGCATGAACTTCTCCGGCACGATCTGAATCCGTCACACTCGGCTAATGGACCAGAACGCTTAGCGCACACTCCTCATGAAAAAGCTGTGTTATTCCACGTGTCTGTTAGGACTTTTCCAAGCCTCCTGCTGTTTGGATTAGATTTTCGCAAACCGAAATATTCAGCAGTCTCCGGTGCTGTTGGCGTTTGCCCCAAATACCACATCTTTATCGTTTTATCCCCTTTCTCTCGCTCAATAAACCGTCAAGATTTCTATATATGAAAATATATAGAAATCTATATATGGCTTCTCTGACTTCTCGGATAAGTGTTTTATATTTCAGGAGATACTGTGAGCTGTAGTATAGATCTGCCCCAGTGATGCATAGTGTCCTGTACACGGCAATAAGTGCCGAACTGAACTGTATGTTAAGGTAAATAATTGATTAGCATGCTGTGTGTGAACACTGGATTTGGTAAATGTGCACTTATATAGAGCGCTTTTATCCAAAGCGCTTTACACTGGTTCTCATTCACCCATTCACACACACACACACACTCACTCACACACCAGTGGTAGCAGAGCTGCCATGCAAGGCGCTAACTTGCCATCGGGAGCAACTTGGGGTTCAGTGTCTTGCCCAAGGACACTTCGGGATGTGGAGTCACGTGGGCCGGGGATCGAACCGCCAACCCTACGATTAGTGGACGACCCGCTCTACCACCTGATCCACGACCACCCTGGGGAATTTAGGGCATGTCTGTACCTGAGTGTCAGTGAAGAGGAAAACCATGTCCTGGCCCTCAACGCCGGCCATCTTGTAGAGTTTACGCAGATCTTCGTGGAAACTGTTGTAGTCGTAGCCGCGGCTGAGCTCGATCTGGAAGCAGCGGTAGCCGCACATGTGAGCAGCCAATCGCGTGAGAGATTGCTTCCCTGTCCCGCCGACACCGACCAACAGGGCGTTGCCGCGCTCTTGCCGAATCATGCGGGCGATTCTGAAAGGAAAACGTCACAACATATCAAGAACGAACACCGTCTTTCTGTCACCAGTTCATCCCTAATGTTCTTGTTTGTGTCAAACTGACCCCGATTGTAATTAAACTCACAGCTGATCTGCGAATGAGTACTTCTGGGCTGTTTCGTTTGCCCTAAATTTGCTAATGTTTGATTTAATGGATCTATTCGATTTTCCTTCGCAAAACAGAATCGATTCACTTGTAGTCTTGAAAAAGCCAACCAAGTCCGGCATGTTTCTTCCATAAACGGCCTTTCACACGAAGAGCCCATATAACAAACAACCACTAGATAGATGATCATCGAATGCTCGATCTTTTATTGAGCCCTTATTAAAGACGTTGATTAAAAGTTCTCTAATTTACCTGGAGACGTGTTCGATGGCGTCCTGGAAGAACACAAGCTTGGTTTCCTTGGAGAAGGTCAAGTTGTAGTCGTCCAGGTAGTCCTGCAGAACGTTCCGGATCTTCTCCGTGTCTGTCAGGTCCTCGTAGATGCGGTCGGCCTTCTCTGCGCCGACCTACACAAAATGCTCAATGAACACATACCCCTATACCTATATCCCTGAACACATGAAGTAGGAATTCTACACGTCCTATTATGTTTTGTTCAGAACACAGTCGCGCACTTCTCTGTTCACTTTGTCTTTGGTGTGACCTTGGCCATGAATTTTCATTACCTGTCTCAGACTGCCATGTTCTTAAAGACTCTTTGGGTACTTGTTAAACGGTGGTTATGAAACACCACCTCTTCAGTACAGATCGACTGATAATCGCTTTTGACGTTATTTTCCCCGATATTTAAGCATTTTTCCCATAATCGGTTATCAGTTCTGTAATATCGGATAAACCGATAAATGGCGCCATCTTGTTGGCGTTTTGAGAATTGCGGCAGTACTGCAGCACTAAATCTGACGGGAGACGAGTCAACAGGTAAAGTATAATCGCTTTGCTTCAATGAATAAAACTTTAACGTAACAGTCATTAATGCACAAATTAGATGTGTTACATAAACGCTTGATATGTCGTTTAAGCAGGTTGGTGCTAAGAAATAGCGACGAACTCGTGGAGTTGCATAATCCGTTTACCTCATCAAAGCTTTTATTTTTTTTAAAAAATAAATAAATAATGTAAATACTTTAGTAACAGTGCACTTTTTTTCGCACTCTTTCAGACCCCTCTATTTATTGGTGCATAAATAAGAGTTTTGTTTTAACGTAGCGTAGTCACCTTGATGAAATCTCCAAAAATAATAGGATGCTTGGTGAGATAACTGGGCTCCAACTTGATGCGGAAATGTTTACCTGAAAGACACAAAGACTACTGTTCATTTTCAGACAAACGTCACAGGACGGATGGACAAAGCAAGCTGCTTCCTGTAGCTTTATCGCCAGGAGCTTCGGTGAAGTAAATTGATGTATAAACTCTCATTTCTAGTATAGTAATATTGTTAATTCCATAGCTATGTAATGTCCTAACACGACTGCTCTGGCACTGTTGATCCATTCTGTACACCATCTGTCCCATTTTAGCGTTCCCTTTCCTTATATGGTCATAGTTTTCAGGTCATATTACCCTGTTGCCATGGTAGTGAATCAGTCTGACCTGTCGGTCTGTTTAAAACGATAGCTTGCTCTATAGTTAGTCTGACCTCAAATGCTTACCGTAAATGTTTATCATGTTATCGTTTCTGAATGAATAAAATGCGTCATGGGTTAGAACAGGAACAGGCGTGGCATTACAATCGTCAAAGAATTGTTTAAGGAAATTCCTCAAGCTCTGTCAGCCATTAAAAAAAAAAAAAAAAAAAAAAGTTCACCACCAATTCGTTAAGAATGATGGCACTTTATGATGATGGAAATTTCTTACTGGCCATCTCGCAGATCATGGTGTTGAAGTAGGTCTTGTCCTCGTTGTTGATGAGCCGGTCGTGAAACACGCGCTGACACTCGTGACAGAAGAGACGGAAGATCTGGTTCTGATCCTGCACCGTGCCGGGCTCGCACTGCAACATGCCTAAAACCACGCAAACAAACTTCATCTTTCCGGTAAGAGCTCTATTTTAATAAATAAATAATAAATAGTAAGTAATAACATGCTGTGTAATATACCAGGCTAGGTTTCAGACAAAGATGGCTCTTAAAATATTTTTTTTTATACAAGTTGGGATTGTGTGTGTGTGCGTGTGTGTGTGTGTGTGTCTCACCCTGCACACACTTGGACAGATCTCGAAGGTTGAACACATAGTGGGATTTGGCTGGAGTAGGGAGCAAATCCACACTCATGCGGCGGTAAATCTCCACTGCGGCATCCACGATACTGCCTGCAGCCTGTTTCACTGCCGCTGGGAAATCATCGAGGAAGCCACACAGGATCGCCTGCACAAACACACACACACACACACACGCATGTTAAAAAGGCACTGAGCCATAACAGGTTATATGAGCCGTGTGTGTATTCAACAGATTCAACCGTGTGTGTGTGTGGGGGGTGTCCATATGAGAGACCTTAAAAATCTGCTTAAGGCTGTGCTCGGAGGGCGTCGGGAGGCAGAGCATGCTGAAATGGCGGATGAACCGAGGGGTCACAGGGTTACGACCTCCACCAGGGGGCGCACATGCTGCCGCTACGGTCATGTCCTACAGGACAAAAATATATATAATACACACAATATCAAAATACACAAACTGGCAAGTCACAACACCTACTGATGCTACACGTAGGAAGAAGAGATGAAGGGACGAGGAGAGAGGACAATGAGGAAGAAGAGATGAAGGGACGAGTAGAGAGGACAATGAGGAAGAAGAGATGAAGGGACGAGTACAAAGGACAGCAAGGAAGAAGACATGAAGGGACGAGTAGAGAGGACAATTCTGACTGGAATGAATTTTGTTTACACACACAGGTAAAAACAGTTCATGAATGAATGAATTATGAATGATTAATTAATGTGTGTTATTAATGACCTGAATCTCCTTCCAGAAGAACTTGTCGCGGTCGTAGAAGCCCTGGAAGTCCTGAAACTGTCGCAGCAACTCGATTGGAGGCTGTGAGCCGTAACTGTCCAACTTCGGCATGTTCAGATCGTCCACGAACACCAGTAGCCGCTTATTAGCGGGAGCACCTGAAACACACGCACAGAGCTTTGGAAATATAAATGCAATTTTACCTCTCTGGTGTACGAGGAATCAGAGACTCGTGTGTGAAGGTGTGTGTGTGTGTGTGTGTGTACACGTGTAGGCGCATACCCAGTACATTCTTCCTTTTCTTCTCCAGCTTGGACTCGATCATCTCCTGCGTTCTAGCCGAGGACGTCTGGGCGGAGAAGTTGATGTAGACGGGGATGTACCCTGCCTGTTCCTGTATGCTGTTCAACAAACCACGGGCCACCACGGACTGATCCGCAGATATAACACACACACACACACACACACACACATATAGATAAACAGTTTACATACTAAATATCCTACTTCATCTGTAATCTGTTTCTCACACACACCTTTCCTACTCCAGTGATGCCAGTGAAAAGCACCGAGTGTCCCACAGAGAGCAGTTTCTCCATCAGGTATCCATAGCGCACCGTGTCCACAGTGGGCACCAACATCTCGAAGAAGGGAATCTCATTGTTATACCTACACAAAAGCACTGATAATAAAACACCGTGCTGCGCTCGTATACAACGATAATCGACTTTTGCCGCGTGACGGGCCGTCTCACGGTCACGACCGTCTCGCTTGTACACCCGCGGTCGAAAGTTTGTGGACACACTCGACTGAAATGTTTCTCATGATCTTCAAAAGCCTTTTGATCTGAAGGTTAAGGTTGATCTTAAACGTTTGAAATTACAAAAATGGAACCGTGCCGACGTAGTCATTTCTTTCATCAGAAAACTAACTTTTTATTTACAAAAAAATATACATTTTTTTAAACTGAGCAAAATATTTCCGAAAAAGCAGCCGGCGTCGGAGTGAACTCCTTCGATACTGTTTAAAAAGCGTCTCGGGGAAATTCCTCAAGAAATCGATTGAGAAAATGCTGAGAGTACATTGCTGGAAATTCGAGGCGGAAAGGGCGTCGACTTTGAAGATGATAAAATATGACATTATTTTGATTCCATCGTTCCATTTGTGCTATAAAAATTAAGAATGAGTGTGTCTAAAAGTTGACGGGTAGCGTAGGTAATAAGACAAAATACCCCATGGGTGTGTATCTGTGGATATGTGTGATAATCAACCTGAAATATGGCATGATCTTCTCCCATGGCTCCAGGCGCTTGGTTTCAAAGTCCATATGCACACTCCATAGATCTCCTCCGCTCGGGAGCTGAGAGAGAGAGAGAGAGAGAGAGAGAGAGAGAGAGAGAGAGAGAGACAGAGAGAGAGAGAGATTCGTCATTATTATAAGCATCAAAGAGAAAAGTAGAGTCGAGGCCATGATTCTTATACAGTAGTTCTTATATAGATGATTGTGTGCGTATGAAGATCGTGTGTCTGTGGGTTTCATTCAGAACAGAAACGTCTCCTTTCAATTCAGTTTTTTTTTTTTTCCTGCACGCAACATTGAAGCTGTGCTAATAAAACAGGAGAAAATGATTTCATAAATAATAAATAACACCAGCTTATCCCATATTCAGCATCGTACGTCTCTTCCCTGCTTCCCTCGCACACACCCTGAACTCTCTGCCCTTCTGAAACGAATATCACCCCTCGCATATATGCTCATAAAACATTTATTATAATACGATTCTATATTTTTTTTTATCGGTGTGTAGTGAAGCAGCTTGCGTTTACGGTAAGCGAGCACCTTGGCATCGGCGTTGTCCTCGAACTGCCGCCTCACGAAGCTGTCGAAGGCGTCCCGGGAAACGTCCGTCAGATTCCCGCCTATGGCCCAGACGTAGCAGAACACAAACGTCTGGCAGAGCGTGCCGCTGGAGTCCTGTACAAACTTTAGCTTTAGTTTTAATATTCTTCGCAGACTTTTACGTTACGGTTGACATTAAGAGTTCGTGAAGGTACCGTTTTAAGGCCCTTGTTGAACAGCAGCGCCTCGAGGAGGCAGCAGAGGGTGGTGACTTTGCTGATGTCCACCTGAGACATGGCCTGGGTGCAGCGCTTCGAAACGAACTGGAGACCCTTCTCGACATATTGCACGAAGAGCTCCATCAGGTGCACACGTATGGGCTCAGTCACCTACACACACACACACACACACACACACACACACACACGGTATGTTTCTCAATATGATGAAAATCTAGTTAGTGATCAACGCCACAGGAAATTATTCACATTCCTGATGGTTTTGACCTGACTGACCTTTACATTCTCCCTCAATATCATAGATATTGTTTGCTAAAAAAAACCAAAGTAACACCTTACTTAAGGGTTTTGTGATCCTCACACACACACACACACACACACACACACACACACACACACACACACACACACACACTGCTGAGACATTTATTCAAACAACTCACATACATACACTGATTGTGTTTCATTCCAAGTTCTTAAGTGCTCCTGTTGCTCCAAAAGTGCTGATTATCTAAATAAATTACCTAACAATTAGTGCTACGTCTCTGGAGTTATGCTAATAGACTCACTGATTAACGCTATTAGAGTTCCCGAACACGGCCCTTTGTACCGTATACACGTGTGTGTGTGTGTTTCAAGGTGGAGGGTTTGAGTGGTCAGACCTTGTCCGAGAGGCCCGTGAGCCACGTCTGCACGTACGGCATCCATTTCAGCTCCTCTGGGTCGAAGTACACCATCCCACAGCGACTGACTGTGGCTGGAGAGGCTACGGCTAAATCCTGAACCTGACGGATAAACAGCGTGATAAACAGACTAATAGAAAAAAAGAAAAAAAAGAAAAAATATATGACTTTCGCGCTGTTTTTCCCAGCTTACCTCGAATATCATGTGTATAGAAGGTGTGAGCTTGATCCGTTCGCTGTTGGCCAGACACAGCGTCTTGTTGTCATCCAGCACGGTGTTCATGTTCTCGATCCACAGTGCGTCCACGGGTCCGTCGCTCACCACCCACTTGTGCGTGTCGGTGGGATCGCTGGAGGCGGCGCGGACGCACAGCGCCATCAAACCGTCCCTCCACTCCAGCGTGAGAGGGTTGGATTCGCCGTACAGCTCACCCATGCTCACTGACTTCGGGTTGAGCACGTAGGTCTTGACAGGCTGGTAGAAGGGATTCGCCTCGCAGCCCTCCGTCTCGTGAAGGACGAGCAGCGCGTCAGCGAGGGCACGGTACGCCGTGGTCTTACCGCCACCTGTAGGGCCCACCAGCATGACGCCGTGGCGCACCAGCATGGTCTCGTACAGCTGGATCACCTTGGCGGTCATGCTGGCGACGGGCTGCAGGGAGCGGGCGCGTAGAGCTGCCTCGATGTTCGACTGGAGCGCGCCGTAGTCATGCCCGGGGACGCCCACGCCAGGAAAGAGATCCGACAGAATACCGCTAAACGCACACAAGAAACATTGCATTGACCCGACTGACAAGGTTCAAGATTTTCAGATTATGGATGTTCATTACTTTTCATCTGGTATAACATTACGTGCTGCTAATGTTATGTATGAGGCGGGGCTTTAAAAAAAAAAACAGTTATATAGTATATAATTCCAGCTTTTTAGTTGAAAAGAATTTGCAAACGTCAGTTAATTGCATTTCCTAATTTGTCCCGTAATTTCCTCCTAGTGCCTGATTTCAGTGGTCCTGTGATAATGACTTTTGATACTCCATATGTAAGCTTTGCAGTTATTTACTATTTATTTATTTATTTCATTTACCCAAAAAGTTCTGCGTCGTCCTTGAGGAACTTGGGCAGGTTGGAGTCTCGTAGTGCTCTAATCAACACCACGTCCTCGCTCAGGTGTGGGTTCTCTCGCTTCAGAGACCTGGAACACGAACACACACACGCTCGATTTTTCCAGCAAGACTTCTGTTACATTCATAGATTGTTTTAATTAACAATTAAAAACAACAACAACAACAACAACGAATGAAACTAATCTAATCTAATCTCATTTAATATGTTCAGCCTGTACGTAGATGGACATACCCGGCCATGACGAGAACGGATTTGACGGCTCTCATGCCGAAGTCGTAGTGGTCCTGCTGGGAAAGCTGCTCGCTGCACAGCTTATACATCTGAATCATCTTCCTCGCCAGAGTCTTACTGGACTCGAAGCCCTCAGAGAACAAGATCACCTACAGCGAAAGAGACAACGTGAACAAGCGGGTTCAACGTGGAAACGGTTCTGTAATACAGCAGAATACATCCGTTATTGCGGAACGTGATGAACGACCGCGCCCGAGCACACCTCTGCGATGAGGGCGTAGTTGGGCACCATCATGGAGACGGGTCTGAAGAGGGCCTTCAGGTTGTCTGGGAGCTCGGTCCTGCCTGCGTAGCCTGGGTTCATCGTGATGAAGGCGGCGCATGTCATCACCAGCTTAATCTCTCTCCCTTCGAACATGAACCGAGACACCTACACGCACACACACCCTATTTATCTACACTCACTATCATTAACTAAACATCATAAAACATTGTATCAGTGTGTGTGTGTGACCTTGGCGGCTTTTGCGTTTCTTATAGTGATGAGTTGTTGGGCGATGACCGAGAGCACCTCGATGTTGATGCGGTTGAACTCGTCGAAACAACACCAGGCTCCAGACTGAGCCAGACCACTGAAGAACGTGCCCATCATCTACACACACACACACACAATGGAACAGACATGTAAACGCATCACATTTATATCAACAGACGGAAATGTTCTCACACTCTCGAAAATACAGGAGTAAAACTCAAGGTCTTATCCTATACTTAAAAATAATAATAACCTAAACAATAATAAACCTGGCACCCCAAAATGCCAACGTGGCCCGGGTGCGTTGATGAAAAGATAAGCGAGGAATATAGGGCTCTGCTGCCTCCATGGGACAGAACTGTTGCACTGCACGACACATGGACTGGCTCATTGTTAAAAAATAAATGTAAAAAAATTTATAAAAAAAGTGTGCAAAGTAGAAAGCGGAACAGGAAGTGGATCCTAAAACCGATAAGCCACCTTGTAATCGAGTCCATCGGAACAGTTAAAGACCACGCACTGGATGGCCAGGGCTTTGGCCAGGTCTTTAGTGGTCTCGGTTTTTCCGGTGCCGGCGGGACCTGCCGGGGCGCCGCCCAGGTCCAGCTGTAGCGCCCCCATCAGACACAGGTAGCACCGATCCTAAAAACCATCACAAACAACACAAACAAGCACAAGCGTGTCATTTCCAATGTCTTTTTTTTTTTCTTTTCACATTAAACGCGCTCCTGACGTAAAGGTCGCACACGAACGTATCTTTAAAACTTCACGCTTTCACACGATTCTCTAACGAGCGATAAACACATTCGTAGCATGTTATAAACCCTCCATAATGTATTATGCATAGTTTTTTAAAATAAATATTATTATAATAACCTGCACTACACTACGTTATGCATTATGAATTCTTAACGTATTGTTAACGCGTCTTTACCGTGAGCGGGGTGATGACCAGACGCGGGCAGGCTCCCAGGTACTCGTATCCGTAGATGTACTGAGACAGAGCCATCCTGGCCACGCAGTTATCCAAATCCATGTCCCAGTAATAGCGCAGCTGCCTCTGCCACTCGAAGTTACTGCTCGAGTCCACCTACGTGAACATACACACAAAGACATGTGAGATATATATATATATATATTCTGACCAATCAGAGCTGACCATACACATGGTTCCCTTAGCTCTGAGGGGAAGGTGTGTCGCAGTCTGTACCTTTTCATTGACGAGCTCGGTGACGATGTCTCTGGCGTGGACGTCCACAGTAATGAGAGCTGTGATGATGCTCCGATGTATTTTGGGTAAGTTACCCCGAACCAGAGCGGCCAACGCATTCAGCCTCTGTATAAACACACACACACCGTACATTACCACATATTACACCATGCATTTTATAAACAGTATAATACAATAATCCTGTTTAATATATTCACGCAGCACATACCATAGTTTGGACATGCTAGTCTACAGTTAGATATAATAATCTTTAGCGCTCGCTCTTTTCGGTTAAACTGTCTTAATTTTTTTCCCGTTTTTATGAAATCTGACTCTCATCATTCTCGTCCTCCCTAGAATTTCCTGTACGTGGGTCCGAATTTACAGTCTTGACTCATATCTTCACACCTGTCCCATTATTTTCATTGTAACTACTGAATAATGTCTAATTCTTTAGCCGAGTGGACGTCACCTCGATGTTTTCGAGCTCGAACTGCTGGAGGGCTTCGAAGTGGTCGTGGTCTCCCTCCAGACAGTTATCCATGTCTCTGCACCACATCAGCTGGGAGATGGTCAGCACCACCTACATGGGAAAAGGATGTGATGTTAAAGAAGAGTCTGTTTCGCTGACGGCAACATCGATGTCGGTATCTATATCCTGATGAGTGACGTTTCAATACGTTTTTCTGCGAGTATTGTGGGCTTCGTTACTGATTCGATTCGTTACTGATTCGATTCAATCACGGCAAATAGAATTTTTTTTTCCTCACAGCCAGAAAAAGAAAGGAAGTCATCACAACCAGACAGCCCTGTTCAATTTATGCAGGAACATTTTCCAGAAGTTCTTAAACTTTCTAGATTACACGCACACACACACACACACGCAAACCTGTGAAGGATGTCCGGCCACCACCCACTCCACCCGCGGTTTGCTCTGGTAGTCTGGGATGGCGGCCTTGCTGAGGCGTCTGAGAGAGGCAAACATGGCCTCCTCCACCTTCCCCAACCAGTCCTCCACATTCCCACGAGCCTTAAGACCTTTTCCTAGAGCCACCTACACATACACACACACACACACACATACATACATAGATCCTAAGTGTGTACCTGGATAAAATCTTTTTACATTTACTAAAAAAAATAAATAAATAAATAAATAAATAAATAAAAACACTAAAATTGATTTTTTAGGCTTAAATGTGATTTCGACCTTCTCTCCCTCGGGTGAGATCATAGCCAGGATGTCGTTGCTGTGCGCTTTCTCAGCCTCGCCTACAACATCAGAAGTCTGCGAGGCTCCGAACTCCAGCCGGGAGATGGCGTCGAAGCACTTCCTAAGGTGCGGCTGCACGGCCTGGGGGTTGCGTGTCTGTGCCAGGATTTCCAGCAGCTCGTCGTTGGACAGGAAGTAGAACCTGACGCATACGCACGTACTCTACGTAAGTACAAAGCTGCATCTAGAAAAACGCATTTGTGTTCGCGAGTGAGTGTTGTGCACTAGTCTGGAACGACTTTATAAAAAAAAAACACCTGGGGAAAATAACTCTCTTAGACTCCAGGTAGGCCTCCAGACACTTCTGAATCTGGTCCAGTAGAAGGTTGTTGTTCTGGAAGATCTCCAAAAGCTCTGAAGTGCAAAAGAAGAAGAAGTCCAACGTGTATTATGTGATGTCTTTAAGTGAACCGATGTTATCGTGCCTTAGGGGAGTTATAAACAGCCTTACTGGGCATGTCCTATAGGAGAGTTATAACAACTCTTAAATATGAATGATTTACACAGTAGTTATAGGGGAGTTATATCGATACATACTGTTTATAGAGTACTTATAACTTCATTTGTTAGGAGCCACACCTATGCTGTCAGCATATATTAATATTTATTGTAGGTACTATGTGTGTGTGTGTGTGTATATATATATATATATATATATATATAGATAGATAGATAGATAGATAGATAGATATAGATACACACATATGCTATGCCTTGTCTCAATGTTAATCGCAGATGTGATGACTGTGTAACGCTGATGTGTCTGACCTGGCTGTGTAGCAGCACGTAGTGCGTTGGGAAAGGTGTTCACCTTCCTCATGATGTCTTTCCAGGATTTGTCCACCTGCAGGAACATCTTGGCCTCAGCAGGGAGCTGCCTCTGGATATCGGGGGCGTTGAAGATGCTCTCCAAATAAAGCCAGTTCCTCTGGCACGTCACCCACTCGTCCTGCACGCGGAGAAAGAACGAAACGATCAGAACTGCGCAAGAATTAGACATTCGGTTTTTCCGAAAAGGAGAACAGGCGCGTGATCATGGAAGTATACTCCGGGTTTGTTTACCAGCGTCTGGCTGAACAGGGAGAGCTGTTGCTGCCACTTGTCTACCGTCTTCTTAATGGGACCCACGTGACGTGATGACGCCACTGTGGCCATGTTGATGGAGCTGTCGTCCAGCAACACCTACACGCAAAAACACACGCATACCGGTCATGTGACACTCACTAGAATTCTTTATAAACCGGTCCGATGCCAGCGTAAGCGAACTGTGTTCTTCGTTTCTCACCTGGATATCGTCTGTGCCTCCGAGAATAAACACGTCTTTGTAGTCACGATGTAACAGCACCGTAAACTCTGTGGTCTTCCACGTGTCCTCCACCTAGTAGCGATGCGAGTCTATAAATCTGTGCAAACGTCTGAAATGTGGAAAGAAATGACAATGTTCTTTGCCACTGACCTTTTTCACCACTGTGTCTAGAGCTGCCTCTCCTGACGCCTGGCCTGAAATCTGAGACACATCAAAAAGTCACATCTCCTTGTCACATCTCCGACATATAACAGATATAACCGGACAAATTCATTCAACTCATCAAAGCCTTGTGTCTCTGACTGACCTCCTGGATCTCCCCAGCGTAGTTAAAGACACCGAGTTCTTGCAGGGCATCAAGAGTGAGTGGGTTCTCCAGCAGGCTGACCCCCATGATGCTCTCCAACTTGATCCAGTGCCGTTCTTTCAGACATGGGTTACGCAAATCAGAGATCACTGGTAGCTACACTCACACACACAAACAAAACCATGTCAACGAAACACCAAGGAAAGAGTCTGTCTGCCTGTAAAAAAGAAACAAATACTTTAATTGGACCAAAGTGTAAAGCACTAGTCAAACTGGAAGGATTCTTGCTCCACCTTTTCCCTTATGGCATCCACGGCGGCTTTGAGATGGGGCACGACGCTGTTGGGTGGAAGCCCTTTCTCCAGCTGGTTCACGTACTTTCCGTACTTGTTCACCTGGGCGCTCAGGAGCTCCGAGTCGAGATCGGTAAATTTACTCTGTAACAGACACGTAAGAACATGGCCGGACCAGGTTATCAGATGTTCCAAAGAATAACGATAAAGGGATAAAAGATCCATGCAACATAAATATATACGTGGCGATTTATAAACTTATATGGTCTAGAGAAATCACCTGCCACGTTTTACCGAGTTCAGAAACCTCCAGCAATTTGTAACTCGAGAGCCTTAGTCCAGAAACTTTAGAACAGAAAATCACTCCAGAAACTTAATCCTAGAAGCTTGCTCCAGATGTTTAAGTCTAGGAATTGAAGTCCTGGAACTTTAAACTAAGATTTCATGCCTAATAACTTTGGCCCATGGATTTAGATCCAGGAGCTGGGGATGTAATTCCAGGGATTTTAACCCAGCAATTTAAACCCAACAACTTTTCCCTAGGAATTTAAGTCCAGAACTTTAGTTCCACAATTAAAAGAAAAAAATTAATTACATCTATGAACTTTTTTTCCAAGAAACTTCAGCACAGGAACTTAGTTCCAGGATTGAGAGCCCTGAAATGCGCTGTATGTATGCACCTGTATATGATTGTGTATACCTGCATCCAGCTGTTCTGCCACTTTTCCCACTCCTCTAATGAATCCCACAGCAAATGTTTCAGCTTCACGTCAGCACTCAGCTCCTCCAGAGAGTCGTACTTGGTCACCTCCACCTATCCTCAAACACAGGGAAATAAAAAAGATGTGCAGAAACGAGACGCAAGACAAGTACAGAGCATTACGTTCACGCAGTACCGCTGAAGTACCGAAATGCCCTTAAACGTCTTCCGACCTTAAAGTTCTTCTGGTAGGATTTGTAGCGGAAGGCTTGCTCTTGCAGCTCGTCTATGGAGTTCTGGGTTTCTCCCAGCAACGTACGAACTTGATCCCGATCCGCATCGATATCCAGAAGCAGACTGTTCTGGAAATCCAAAAAGACAAAAAAAAACAAAAAACACAACGATCAAAGTTGTTACCTGAATGAGTCGACTATAAAAACCAAAGGTGGTGTGCGTATCAGCTGTCTTACCTCCGCTTGTCGTTTGATCCTGGTCACCTCGCTGTTGAGTTCCTTGATGTCTTGTTGCATGTGCTGGCAGAACTGGGCCATGTTAGCGTCTCTCTTTCCCACCGCCTTGTTGATGCTGCTATTTATCGACGCCCTGGACGGTCGAAGTGTACTGAAAACGGCAAGGTCTTCCGGCGGAGTGGGCACGGAGTAGCTTTCAATCAACTTATACATCTGACATACCGTCTCGACCTCCTCGTCCAGGGATCCAACCTGAGACATGGAGAGAGAGAGAGAGAGAGAGAGAGAGAAATTAATTCTATTATATTAACATATACTAAGAGTGATGAGAGGCTTGTCACAATAATTTCTAACTCTTACCCGCTCCTGGATCTCGTCCAGGAAGGTGAGGGAGTCGACGTACTCGATGGTAGCTGTAGGGACGAGCTCCAGTTTAAAGCAGGCGTCTTGTATCTCAGTGATGACCGCGTCCATTTTTCTCTTAGCTAAAAGTGGCAGAATGTCACTAATGGCCTGTAGGGGATTCACATCATTTAGTGTATCTCGTTGTTAATGACTGGATGTGTGTAGCAGATTATGGGTAATATAGACAGACCTAAGAAGTGTGTGTGTGTGTGTGTGTATATATAACCTCTATGCAGCGCAGTGGAGATGGTGTTAGCTTGCTTTTTAGTTGAGTCGTGTCCACCAACAGGATTCCCAGGTGTCTCTTCGGCTTAATGGCCAGGGCTTCCTTATGCTGGCCATGATACCTCTTCAGACTTTCATCAAAAAACACCAAATCTACGTCACACACACATATACACACACACATTAGAAAGAGAAGTATTATCTTTACTGTCTAATAAAGTACTCTGACAAGTACTCTACCATGCTCCTGTTCTTTAAGAGCCTCCAGGTCCAGGCTTTCGTTCTCTTTATAGAAGAGGTGGAATGACTTGAAGGTGTGGGCATACGCGTCGGCGGCATCAAATGCAAACTGGATGGAATTCTGGGAGTAGAAAACACAAAATATTAACATCCGACGTTATGCGGCTGTTAGCGGTAAAATACACTGAGGCTAATATGTCGTGAGAAAACTTTATGTTGATGCTGGGTCGCTGTTTATGCATAGAACAACGACGACAAGAACCTTGATGTTACGGATGATATTCTGCAGGTACTGATCATTTTCCAGTGTGGCCTCTAAATCAGGTCCATCGCCACAGGTCTTCTCCATGATCTGCAACACACACACACACGTATATAGAATTTTTTAAAAACACAAACGTCAACAGAAAGTTGTATACTTAATATTATGGAACTTTATTGTGTGTCAGTAGTGTTGACAAGTCGTGTGTCAGTAGTGTTCACGGGTCGCCTGTCAGTAGTGCTGATGGGTCGTGTATCAGTAGTGTTGAGTCGTATGTCAGTAGTGTTGGCGGGTTGTGTGTGTCAGTAGTGTTGACGAGTCGTGTGTGTCGGTAGTGTTGACGAGTCGTGTGTGTCGGTAGTGTTGACGAGTCGTGTGTGTCGGTAGTGTTGAGTCGTGTGTGTCGGTAGTGTTGACGAGTCGTGTGTGTCGGTAGTGTTGACGAGTCGTGTGTGTCAGTAGTGTTGACGAGTCGTGGGTGTCAGTAGTGTTGACGAGTCGTGGGTGTCAGTAGTGTTGACGAGTCGTGGGTGTCAGTAGTGTTGACGAGTCGTGGGTGTCAGTAGTGTTGACGAGTCGTGGGTGTCAGTAGTGTTGACGAGTCGTGGGTGTCGCTAGTGTTGACGAGTCGTGGGTGTCGGTAGTGTTGACGAGTCGTGGGTGTCGGTAGTGTTGACGAGTCGTGGGTGTCGGTAGTGTTGAGTCGTGTGTGTCGGTAGTGTTGACGAGTCGTGTGTGTCAGTAGTGTTGACGAGTCGTGTGTGTCAGTAGTGTTGACGAGTCGTGTGTGTCAGTAGTGTTGACGAGTCGTGGGTGTCAGTAGTGTTGACGAGTCGTGTGTGTCAGTAGTGTTGACGAGTCGTGTGTGTCAGTAGTGTTGACGAGTCGTGGGTGTCGGTAGTGTTGAGGAGTCATGTGTGTCGGTAGTGTTGAGTCGTGTGTGTCAGTAGTGTTGAGTCGTGTGTCAGTAGTGTTTAGTCGTGTGTTGAGTCGTGTGTGAGTAGTTTTGAAGAATCGTGTGTGTCAGTAGTGTTGAGTCGTATGTCAGTAGTGTTGAGTCGTGTGCGTCAGTAGTGTTGAGTCGTATGTCAAAGTGTTGAGTCGTGTGTGTCAGTAGTGTTGATGAGTCGTATGTCAATAGTGTTGATGAGTCATGTATGTCGGTAGTGTTGATGAGTCGTATGTGAGTAGTGTTGATGAGTCATGTGTGTCAGTAGTGTTGATGAGTCGTATGTCAATAGTGTTGATGAGTCATGTGTGTCAGTAGTGTTGATGAGTCGTATGTCAATAGTGTTGATGAGTCATGTATGTCAGTAGTGTTGATGAGTCGTATGTGAGTAGTGTTGATGAGTCGTATGTGAGTAGTGTTGACGAGTCGTGTGTGTCGGTAGTGTTGACGAGTCGTGTGTGTCGGTAGTGTTGAGTCGTGTGTGTCGGTAGTGTTGAGTCGTGTGTGTCGGTAGTGTTGACGAGTCGTGTGTGTCGGTAGTGTTGACGAGTCGTGTGTGTCGGTAGTGTTGACGAGTCGTGTGTGTCAGTAGTGTTGACGAGTCGTGGGTGTCAGTAGTGTTGACGAGTCGTGGGTGTCAGTAGTGTTGACGAGTCGTGGGTGTCAGTAGTGTTGACGAGTCGTGGGTGTCGGTAGTGTTGACGAGTCGTGGGTGTCGGTAGTGTTGACGAGTCGTGGGTGTCGGTAGTGTTGACGAGTCGTGGGTGTCGGTAGTGTTGAGGAGTCGTGGGTGTCGGTAGTGTTGACGAGTCGTGGGTGTCGGTAGTGTTGACGAGTCGTGGGTGTCGGTAGTGTTGACGAGTCGTGGGTGTCGGTAGTGTTGAGTCGTGTGTGTCGGTAGTGTTGACGAGTCGTGTGTGTCAGTAGTGTTGACGAGTCGTGTGTGTCAGTAGTGTTGACGAGTCGTGTGTGTCAGTAGTGTTGACGAGTCGTGGGTGTCAGTAGTGTTGACGAGTCGTGTGTGTCAGTAGTGTTGACGAGTCGTGTGTGTCGGTAGTGTTGACGAGTCGTGGGTGTCGGTAGTGTTGAGGAGTCATGTGTGTCGGTAGTGTTGAGTCGTGTGTGTCAGTAGTGTTGAGTCGTGTGTCAGTAGTGTTTAGTCGTGTGTTGAGTCGTGTGTGAGTAGTTTTGAAGAATCGTGTGTGTCAGTAGTGTTGAGTCGTATGTCAGTAGTGTTGAGTCGTGTGCGTCAGTAGTGTTGAGTCGTATGTCAAAGTGTTGAGTCGTGTGTGTCAGTAGTGTTGATGAGTCGTATGTCAATAGTGTTGATGAGTCATGTATGTCGGTAGTGTTGATGAGTCGTATGTGAGTAGTGTTGATGAGTCATGTGTGTCAGTAGTGTTGATGAGTCGTATGTCAATAGTGTTGATGAGTCATGTGTGTCAGTAGTGTTGATGAGTCGTATGTCAATAGTGTTGATGAGTCATGTATGTCAGTAGTGTTGATGAGTCGTATGTGAGTAGTGTTGATGAGTCGTATGTGAGTAGTGTTGATGAGTCGTGTGTGTCAGTAGTGTTGTACCTTATTGTTAATAATGGGTCGTGTGAAGGCGTCAAAGTCGGAGTCTAGCACTAGCGGCTCTAAACATAGGATTGTCTCCTGGAAACGGGACATTATCTCTGCTACAGTCTCCTGAAACACACACACACACACACACACACAAAAAAGTCAACACACTAATCTCTCAAGCCTGAATTCTGGGTATCATTAGAGAGTCTGGTGTAAAACCTTTGCAACCACACACATACACACACGCACGCACGCGCACACACACACCTGGAAGTCCTTGATGGACGGCTGGAAGGACAGCGCATGTATGTCCAGCATCAGCTCTGTGATAAACATAGGCAACACTGAAGCTTCTGCATTCTGTTCTGACACACTGTCCTGTAACACACACACACACACACACACACACACACACACACACACGGCAAACCCATGCAGCACACACAGCAAACGTTCAAAATATGCAAGAACAAACTTGGCATACACTCACGGACAAAACTAACACACATCAGAATGAACACACAAACCGGCACACACACACACACACACACACACACACACACACACATACCATGTCGTCCGTGTCAGGTGTGACCTCTGCACTGGCCCAGCTCTGTATGAGCATTTGTGACGGGGTGTCTGTTTTGGGCTCCTGGAGCGCACTCAAAAGCTTGCTCATGGAGTTGACGCCCAGCGTGTGCAGGGTGCTCATAACCAAATAATCAGCCAGGCGGATAAAACTGAACACACACACACATTCAGTCATGCATGGCAACCAAACACATCACGTTACCCCATGCCCTTTTCTAATATCAAGGTAAGCAATGTGTTTATGTGTTTCTGCGTGTGTGTGTGTGTGTGTGTGTACGTATGTGTGTAAGATATTAACCAAGTGAGCCGACTACAGTGGCATTTCTTGATGTGCTGCTCGCTGTAGCTCATTTTCTCTGGAGTCTCTTCATACAATTGCTCCAAATCGGCACATGGCTTACTTTCATCTCCATCTGACACACACACACACACCCACAAGATTTTACACATTTCAAGACATCCAGAAAAAAGCATAGTTATGTCATCCATAATCTAACCCACACCAGACAACATCCAACCAGTGTGTTAACAAGTGTGTGTGTGTCTGTGTGTGTAGACCGTTCTCACCTTTGCCATAGTCAGGTATGTATCCGGCCTCCAGGAGAGCCGTGTAACATGCCGTTACTGCCACCTCCTTTACCAGCTCTCGAAATTCCGCCAGTCGCGAGGACACCTGCAACACACACGTACACACGCGAGTTAAAATAAAGGTAATTATTAAATATATTTTTTTAATACATTAGATCATGTATCACGTTAATCACCTCACCTCCTTGAGTTGAGTGTACTGAGCGGACTGGAACTCCTCGAGTGTGTGCGTCCGCCGCGTTTCGATTCTGCACAGGCTCATGTCGCTGATGCGATAGCAAAGTTCCCTGATGTTCAGCAACGCCGGTCTCAGAGACTGCAACAACACCGACAGGGGAAACTCATTCATTCATAACATGATGAGGTCATTGGCAGATCCAATATAACTGATGCCCCGCCTTTTTTTTTTTTTTTTTTTTTTTTTAAGTCCAGGAACAGCACACGCACCTCGTTCGTGACGAACAGGCTCTCTTGCAGGGCGCACTTGCACGCGCTGAGGGCTTTGTAGCGGACGTTGTTGCGCCACGTACGGAACGCTTTCCTCTTGCGGAAGAGGGCGAAGGTCGGGATGCACAGGAGCCGCTGATGGTTAAGGTATTCCTGCTCCCAGCACTCCAGTGAGACGAAGTTGGTGCCGTCGCTGCTGAAATGCGTCACGCCGCTCGCACTGATCGTGTAGTAGTTCGATTTGTCAATGGCTGCATATGTTACGATCCTGTCAGGGAAAAAAAAAAATCCAATCATCGTAGAGAAAATCAATGATCAGAACGCTGCCATTAATGTCCTCATGATCCTCGCACTCGCTTTACACACCTCACAATGTTGAGGCCGTATATATATATATATATATATATATATATATATATATATATATATATATATATATATATATATATATATATATATATATATATGTGTGTGTGTGTGAACCTGAAACAAATGGAATCTTACTTCAGGTCGTAGGACGATTTGGAAGCCGATGGCGTCATGTAGAAGAAGCCGAGGTGAGGGTTGGTGCGGATGATCTGCGCAATCTCACAGGGAGAGTGAATCTCGGCGCGGATCACTTCCTCTACTGAGCTGAAATGCAGAGGATGGGAGACGGGTCGGGACCAGGCGTGGGTAACGGGGCTCAGAGCGGCTGCGTGGCTTTTGGAGGAGCTCTTCAGCTTTTTGGCAGGAGAGGTGGAGCGCTGCATGAGCTGCACCTACAGACACAACAAATCACTTTGAAGGGCAATGACTTTGGAGAGCGTTTAACCCACGTAGAGACTCAAATTGGCTCGCTAACTACTAGCTAGAAGAATAAAGAGACCTGTCTTTCTTTGAGATGGTCAGGAATCTGAGGGAGGCGTAAAGTGGAGGAACTGGCATCTGAACTTTCCGTAGGAGGCTTCCGTCCAGAACCGATCGATCTTTTCCTGTCGATGTTCTCGTGCAGGTTTCGGTTCTGGTGCTGCGTCAGAGCTGGCTAGAATAGAGCACAATCAGCATATAGTTATTACACGCGCAAACACACAGCTTCTCCGAGCAGCAACGAGTGCCCCGAATGCTCACACGAATTAAAGCACAAATTAAATGAACGATCTAGTGATGGTCTCACCAGTAGCTGTCTCTGCTGTGTAAAGGTGTGAGGTGTGAACACCAGGATGTCAGGATCATGCTGAAGGACACCAGGCCCTGTCGATACGAGGCGCGATCTCAGCAGTTCTGGATCCACTGGCGTTAAGGAGCGGGTTAACGTGGAAGGGCGCTCTCCTGACACCCTGCGCGCACCGTCCTCTCGGGTCGGTCCACCCGGATCGGGCGAGGACATCCTGCTTCCCCTGTCGTCACTGTCTTGCTCCTGTTCTTCTTCAATCCCTACAAATGGACGCTGGGGAAATGCTAACAATTCAAACCCTTGCTAACATTCTGAAATCGATATCAATACTCAGTGAGTCCTTTCCAAGAATCGATTCAGCACAAATCTCGAATTAAAAGTTAGGGGAAAAAACCCACAATATTAAGTACATAGGATAATACATTATCATGATTGACAGGGCGATTCCTAATATCTGGAGTCAATTCTTAGATACTAGGTAATAGGAATATAGAGTCGATTCAGAGGAATCAAGCTTTTGAGTCGACTCTATATTCATTGGAAACATGGAGTTGACTCCAAAGCTTGATTGAAATCTTTGGAGTCGACTCGGTATTCCAACCTCAGTACATGGAGTCGAAGAATCACTTGTGCCAGTAATAACGCTTTGGAGTCGACTCTATGTTCGTTGGGAATATGGAGTCGACTCTAAAGCTTGATTCCTTTAAATCTCATTTTTACTATTGCCTATTATTATTTGGTTTTATTCTGTTTTACTTTCCTTACTCTGTTCAGCACTTTTAGTCAGCTTTGCTGTCTGAAATGTGCTATATAAATAAAATTTACTTACTATTTATTTTACTTAAAGCGTGATTCAAAGCCTTGGAGTCGTGTCTATATTCACAATACCTGGAATCGACAAAAAAAAAAAAAAAGAGAGAGAGAGAGAATAGTTAGTTATCTGATTTTATTCATATCAGCCTGTGTATTTTGAATGTTTACACACGAATTATTAATAAATAGCATTATAATCTTCCGAGAATAACCATAAATAAATACATTTAAATGACGAGCTGACGCTAAGCTAATTAGTTAGCCTTCCAGATTCAAAACTAAATAAATAACGTTAAATAGTGCGCGCGACAGCTAGCTCAGTTAAATGAACCTTAAACTGACTTCACTTTAACTTTTCCGAGCACTTAAAAAGGCGAACTCGTGATATGTTTTAAAAGTCGTTCCAGATATTACATACTTCACGGGTGAAATAGCCAAATTTAAAGTCTAGAAAGATATATGCCGCTTGACGGTCGCCTCAGCGGTGTCGCTGTTTGAGGTCGCTAAGGTGTGTTGCTAAGAGTGCATCTACCTTAGCAACCTCAAACACTGACATCGTCGCCCAATCCACCGGCGGCTGTCACGTCACGTGCTTGAACACTATATTAGTCGAACCAAATTGGTAATATTTTCAAACAGCATGGAAGGAGAGTCTCTGGAAGTATAGAAAATCTCTTAGTGATGCTAGATCAGTCTCTCTCTCCACCTTAGGAGAAGAAAACAAAAACAATTCGAGATTTCTATTCAACACGGTAGCAAAATTAACTAGGAGTAAAACCACTGCAGACATGGGCACACAATCATTACATAGCAGCGAAGATTTCATGGATTGTTTCATTGGTAAAAGTGAAAATATTAGATGTGAAATTCAGGCTATTAAATTAAAACCAGACAGTATTATAACTAACCCTGTAGATGATGATATAGCAATATCAGATCAACGATTAGAATGTTTCTCTGCCCTGAGAGACCGAACTAGCTTCATTAATCTCTTCAGCGAAATCATCAACTTGCATACTAGATCCTGTACCTACATGTTTCTTTAAACAGATTTGTCCCCTTCTAAATATGATCAGTTCTTCCCTTAGCACTGGATATGTACCAAAATCACTTAAATTAGCAGTTATTAAACCCCTGATTAAAAAACCTGACCTTGACCCTTGTCAGATGTCCAGCTATAGATCTATATCAAATCTCCCCTTCATCTCTAAGATCTTAGAAAAGGTTGTGTTCGGACCTGCCTGATCCGTTCGGATGCCCTACCTCCAATTCCAGAGGGACACTCTCACTGTGGTTACTGGGAGTACGGTGGCTTCTAAGGCCCCGGGACTGCAATTACAACATGCAGTTTTGCACCCGGGTCTCCTTTGAACAGTGGACTAGTTCAGCAAACAGACTTCATATAAAACCATAACAAACTTTCCTTTCCTTTCACACTATCCGTCGTTACCAGATGAGGACAGGTTCCCTTCGGAGTCTGGATCCTCTCAAGGTTTCTTCCTCATATCATCTTATAAAAAGCGCGATACAAATCAAATTGAATTGAATCGAATCACGCCACGTTTAATTTTACAATATTTTTTTCACTTCGTAATGAAACTTTTCTTCCACAGTGACGCATTCACTGCATGATGATGTGTATTTCACTGATTCCATAATGAAGATGAAAAGGAAGAAGGGATGGCAATTTTACCGGAAGCACCTATAGTAACTATACTGTATTAGACACGCAAAGAAGTGTATCCGAGCCACCGGTGTATCATTTGAATGATCTTTATTTCTTTTCGTAAGCAATGATATTTCATATGTTTATGTATGTGGTTGTTATCCTCTTCGTCGAAGAGAGCAGTGCGCGATTATCCTTTACGTTGAGTCGCTGAAGGCTTTTCTGCAACAAGTTCCTGTAACGCTCTCACATACATCACGTGGCGCTGCAGCTCCTGCAACTCCTGCAATGGAACCCTCTTTATCTGGTCCTTGTGGAACTCGAGCTGCTGCTCTAGAGTCAGAGTGGTGGGGTATGAAGGTAGGAGCTGAGGGCAGTATGTGTTGTCACGTGAAGCTGAAGTGAGCGGAGCAGCAGAGTAACGGGCGGCGATGCGGTTAATGATGGCGACCCATGATGCCTGCTCTACTTCACTCTCGGCCTGGAAGTAGAAGAGTCTGGCGTCTGCGGTCCTGAGGCTCAGCGCATGGGGCCTCTTTTTGTGATATACGGGGTATGCCAAGGCATGATGCAGTCTAATGGCATGCTTGTCTGTGTCTTGTTGTAGATGCAGGACCATGCCTTTTAGAACTGCAGTAAATGGTTTCCATGCTCTCTGGCCTATGTTGGTTGGTCTCCCATTCTCGTCCATAACTCTTTTGCAGATGAGATTTCCTTTTTTGTAGACAGTAGTGGTAGGGTTCTTTTCAGTCCCAAATGATGAGTTAGAGCCGGAATCCTCCGGATTTTCAGCCTGACATCTACTTCTCACCGTGAACGCTGTTAGTGGCTGCATTTTGATCAATTCATAGATTTCCCTCATGAGTGGAAGATCTATCTGAAAGTCAGTCGCACTATCCAGGTTCGCTATAAATTCTTCACGAGTCATTTTCCTCCCTTTGTGACCGCCATTAAGATCAGCATTCAGTATGATCATGCTCCAGCACAGGTAGTCTAATGCAGGCTGGAACTCGAGCGACACTTCAGTACAGGTAAGGAACAGACGAGTAAAGTGCTTTACAAGTAGATGCTGAAGCTCAGGTTCATCTTCTGGCCAAAACACACTGAGGAACCGTCGGAAATCCTTGTCCACATAAGTTGAAAGCCAAAAGTGTGAGACGTACGCTTTCACTGTTGCGTCGGCGAATTCCAGATCCTCACTCATCAGCCGGATAATCTTCGGACATCTGAATTCCTTCTGGTAGAAGAGGTGCCTGCCAAGGACTTCTGCTGCCTCCTGTTTTTTTTTCTGTTTCTGAAATAGGTTCGCTTCCTGCATTTGATCTTCATCTTCCGTTGCTCCAGAGGAAACTTCTTCATCTTCCGTCGCTCCAGAGGAAACTTCTCCCTCATCCGTCGCTCCAGAGGAAACTTCTCCATCTTCCATCGCTCCAGATGCAACTTCTTCCTGTTCCGTCGCTCCAGATGTAACTTCTCCCTGTTCCGTCGCTCCAGAGGAAACTTCTTCTTGTTCCTCAGTGTCTGGAGTTGTCACCCAGTTTTTAATCACTGATGGCAGAAAATAATAAAGCGTATCCATCGTCTGTTGTTCTCTAACAAGAGCGCATGTAGTAAGAAGCTCGTTCTGTCCGCAGCCGCCTTCATATAAACAGCCCCTCCGCGTCATCACACGTCACAGCCCCGGCGCTGTTCCAATTCGAACCATTCTCTGGCGTTATGACGTCATGCTCGCCAGGTCGCGATCACTGCAGGCACTTCTGAACTTTGCCCGCAGCGTTCTCTCAGAGAGTCACGTGGTCACGGTGTTCTTCGGAGTCCGGTAAATCTGTGCATCGTGCGCGCGAGTGCAGGCTCGCGCTCCTAGCCGACTGAACTTGCGAGTGCGAGCCTGCGAAGCGCGCGAGGATACAAGTCTCTCTCTTTCCTCCACCCACACGCGCGCGCGCACAAACAAATAAGACAAAAAAACATGAGACTGGAGACGTCATTGTAAGTTGCATTTTCAGTTGAATTTGGGGGAGATCACGTGAAGAATTCGTGTCGAATGACTTGATTTGTTCAACGCAACCAGCTGAAAGTCTGTACACTTTGACAATAAACCTGATTTGCAGTGGGGGTTGAATCACTCTGACTGCAGTTGTGTGTATTTCAAGCTGATTTTCACACAATATCTTTCAGTTTGCCTTTATTTCATAATAATGTAGAAAATTTGACCCTTTTTCATGTCACAATGAGGCATCTTTCATAATGACATTTATTCAATAATGACATGTATTTCTGCGACACGCTTACTTCACGAGTTGTTTCTTATTGCCACGAGTTTTTCATGATGCCCTTTTCATTTCATAAATAGGCACTTATTTTATAATGACTGTCACATTATTAACATAATGAAGGGTAGGATGGATGCAAAGTCCTGACCTTAATCCAATAGAAATGTTGTGGAAGAACCTGAAACCCACCACCATCCCAGAGATACTGAAAGCGAAGGGTCACATACTTTTGCCACTCACAGATATGTAGTTTTGGATCATTTTTCCTCAATAAATAAATGACTGAGTATATTATTTTTGTCTCGTTGGTTTAATTGGATTCTCTTTGTCTACTTTTAGGACTCGTGTGATCATATCTATGCAGAAATATAGAAAATCCTACCACTGTATAACATTTAACCATTTTTTTTTTCTTCTATTCTCCGTTTCAGACGCACAGTGTGGAAAGGAACTCAGACGAGTGTAGTCTCGCACTCGGTCAACGCCTGGATCATGAGCTCGTCAGGAATCTCCTCCTTTTCCTTCATGACCCTCTCCACTTCATCCAACGCCTCCAGGTACGAAGCATCATCATCATCATCATCATCATCCCAACAGTCCTGTGCATTCTCCGTCTGGGGGCGTGATGCGGATCGGTCCGTTTCCCCGCCCACTCCTGAAGCGACGCAGCCCGGACCCAACTCGATGTTTCCCAGCTCGTCCATGAGGAACTGCTGATCGTCCTCGTCCTGGAAACGAACACAGTATGCGTTCAGGTACATCGTACGTGGGTCGTTTCTTTATAAACAGGTCAAAAGGATGTGGTTAGATTGGAGTGACCGACCTCCTTCAGCATGTAGCTCATACACGCCTCCTGTGGTAGTGCGTAACCTGTGCGAAATAGGTCAAATATATGATTTATTTTAAGAAGAAGAAGAAGATACTGGGGACAATGGTGATGTGATGTAACTCACTAGAGGATCTGTAGTTCTGCCTCCTGCACTCAGGATCATGGCACCTTTGGTACCACACCTCTTCTTTCAGATCTACGATGATCCTGCACAGATTGAATAACACACCAGTAGAATTGTTTTTCTTTTCTCTTTGGTATTATCCCTATATATTTCGAATGTCAAATAAGAATAAAAGTGGGCGTCTCCCGGGTATAATCAATGCCGGTTAGTTAGCCTAACGCAAAGAGTGAGGAGGTGAACTTATACGCAGGACCCTTTAAATCAGTGACGTGTTTCATCACGATTACTCACATGATGTTGTTGCTCTTGTGGAAGCGACCTACGTTAGCACACCAGCGGAACTTCCCCACGTCGTAGACCAGCAGCTGCTCCGACACGAAGTACGTCCAGCGCCTAATGTCTGTAAATTTAACATAAACTCAAGCTCAGGGTATACAGAACAGAGGTAGACCGATAGTGGGTTTTTACCGATACCGAGAACTCCAGTCGGGCGGTACCTTCCTGCCGTTAACCGATTAAATCGACCGATAGTTTTTAAAATTGATACTGAATGAAAACGTAACACTCGAAATAAAATATCGCTCAACTTTATTACAAAAATAGGCAGCACGGACTGTACCATGAAAATGTAGATAATATATAAAGTAAATAATAATAAAAAAAAAAGATATACATCCAAACTGAACCAAAAAGCAACACTCCGAATAGAGACGTCCAAACGGAATTAATTAATTAATTAATTAAATAAATAAACAAAAAAACTTCAAATAACATTTGTCAGTGACAGTTTATATTTCGCCTCTAGAGGCCGCTCTCGTACCGTATAACACCGAACCCTTCCCAGCTGCTCCACAGTAAAAATCTATCGGGTGGATTTTTGCCGATAACCGATGGCTGGTGCCAATTAATCAGCAAAACCGATCACTTGGTCGACCTCTAATACAGGCCGAAATTGACTTGAAGCTAGAAGTGCTATGTAATCATGCATAATTCTTTCTGTTCGTGCTTACTTCCTTCAACGCCGTCCCTCTTCACCAGCTTCAGCACAAAGTCGTCCAGTTCCTTGTACGGCGAAGCCTGATGTTCCCCTACGAGCTCTGAGGAAAAATCGTAGACAAGTAACCACCCGCTCTTTCTCTTACAAAATATTATTACTACATGTATTCTCGATTCTAATTGGTCAGAAGATGATTCGTTTTCTGACCATAGTTCCAGGTGCAAGACAAATCGCAGGTTTATACGAATGCCTTCGTCCTATATGATACGTTATCGTTTCTATAGTAACGATCATAATAGAGTTGTGTCGCGGCGGGCGATGAACGAGCAGCACCTGTGCCGTGCGGGTCTCTGGGTCGAGGCGAACACCGGGATTCGTTTGAAGTCTTCTCCGGAGCGTCGCACGTCAGAATCCTCTGAGACGTGAAGCTGGGTAGAAACGACCACACGTTGGTTTGTGCGTGATAAACGATGTGCATGAGAACACCTAAATATCCTGTATCCCATATTACCTCACGTTGCTGATCAAAGAGGCTAGGAATATGCGTTGCTCCTCCGTAGTGTGCTGGTTGGACTTTGGAACAAACTCGTTATCCTGCGCTACGGAGAAGGCAGCGTTCTTTCCCAGCTTGGAAGACTTGTACAGGCGGAAGTTTCGGTTTTTGGTGTACACACCTGTGTATAACATGCGCTTTCGAATTAGGAATACGTTTTCAGCATCGCCGAAGCGCTACTTACTCATCATCGGCTCGTCCGCTACAGATAAACCGTAGACGTTGGCGTGCCAGCTGTTGCCGGAAATAACGTGATGAACCTCGTCAACGCCTAAACAGCGTTTTCAACGACTCGGTGTCTGGAAAAAAAAGCTGCATGAAACCTTACCGAGATCCACAAAGAGCTGCTTTTGTCCATCCTTCCTCTTCACCATCAAAAAGTCCAGGTCTTCCTCGTCACGCTTTGTTCTCTTCGACTGAGGACCCTCGCTGTCATCGTCGACGTCTTCCGGAGGGTTCTCAGAGCTGTGTGAACGATAAGCCAGACTTTAGAGCTCAAGTACGTCAGACATCGAAGGAAAGAGAACACAATGTGTTATAAAAGTATCCCAAGACTATCAAGTAACTAATTATCTGAAGTGATCGGGATTGCTGATCGTTTAAAAATAAAAATAATTGGGAAGCTCTAGAGAAATATCTCTCCGTGAGCGCGTCCTCATGGGAAAAGTCATTACACAGCATGTTTTGGAGATGAGATTGTTATAATAACGCTATAATAACTCCACGCTAACATTTCTGAACCTTCCCGTAACCTTCCAACAACTCCTAAAGTGGCAGACTTAAATGGCCAGATAACGATTTCGCTAATGCTAAAATTACAACATGCTAGAGAGCGTCTTATAATCCGGGAAATACTGTAATCATAAACTTGGACTCGTACTGAAAAAGGCCAATATAACATATTGGTAGTTGCTGTAGTGCTCACCTTTTATGGAGGTATTTCAGCGCTGGTTTGAGTATGTGATGGATGAAATTGCCTAAAATGGAAAGACACAAATACATACGGCATTTATTGTAAAAAAACAACAACAACAACAAAAAAAACATAATAAATGACAAGAGTGAAGCATTCATTGAGCGAGTCTGTGAGAGAGTGAGTGAATTGGTCAGTTAGTGAGCGAGTTAATCAGTAAGTCAATTAATTAGTGAGTGAGTGAGTGAGTCAATCAGTAAGTGAATAAGTCAGTCAGTGATTGAGTGAGAGAATCAATCCGGGAGTGAGCGAGTCATTCAGTAAGTGAGTGAGTGAGAGAGTGAATCAGAGTGAACGGGTGAGTGAGTGAACGAGTGAGTGAGTGAACGAGTAAATGAGTGAGTGTGTGAAAGAGTGAACGAGTGAGTGAGTGAGTGTGTGAAAGAGTGAGTGAGTGAGTGAAAGAGTGAGTGAATGGGTGAGTGAGTGTGTGAAAGTGTGAAGGAATGAGTGAGTGAAGAAATGAGTGAATGGGTTAGTGAGTGAATAAGTGAGTGAGTGTGTGAAAGAGTGAGCGTGTGAAAGAGTGAAAGAGTGAATGAGTGAGTGAGTGAAAGAGTGAGTGAGTGAAAGTGTGAGTGAGTGAGTGAATGAACAAGTGAGTGAATGAACGAGTGAGATCCATGAGGTGATGTACATGTAACCAATCCCCGTAAGCACTGTAAGCACTATGCAGTAACACACTCACCAACATGCCTGTTGTCCTTGAACGCACAGTCGGGGAGCAGGAAGATGAGATGGCGGCTGAACTTCTCGGCTGTGCTGGAGTCCAGATTCAGCACGTCTTTTGTCGAGCACTGCAGGCCGTACACCTCCTCCAACTTCACACACACATACTGATGTTGAAAGGGAAAAGCACAGAGTTATAATCTCGTTTCTGTGAGTTATTTAGTACGGTGCAGCCAACATTTATGAAGACTCTCCACCCACATTATAACCCACAGGACCGGAGCGCCATAACCTGCCCGTATACACCAGCTGATTTTTTTTAAACCGCATTTTTACCTGAATCAATGACGCCACCATCCTTGTGCCATCCAGGTGTGTGTTAGAGGCTACGTCGAACTCCAGGTCGAAGTAGAGCTTGCAGACAGCGCCCTCTGGAATCACCTCATAACAGTGCATCAGCGACTGTCTGTGCGAACTACAGGGACACGTTCGATTATACGGTGTAGGAGTGATAAGCGCACCACCCTGACATTCAGTATCCAGACCAGAACATCTAACGAGTAGGCGTAAATGTACATTCCGTACAAAACGCTAAGTTTTGTAGTAAAGTTACCTGTAATAGTGCCAGAGCTCACTGTAGCTGGTCACTAAATAAACCCTGTGTCCTGCCTCTGTGCTCTCTTTCTCCAGAGCAAACACATGCACGTCCTGAAAAACGACAGAAGCCACGAGATGTTTAGGAGCACTGAATGAGAAAATAAAATGCATGAAATAAATAAATAAATAAATAAATAAATAAATAAATAAATAGTCAGTTCTGTCAGTATGTCAAAACCCGGTCCCTAATCAGAGTCTCTAATTATTCGTCAACGTGATGCTGTTATGAACAGATCTCCTTCATTTCTACCTGTCTGCATCGCTGGCTGAAGGTGATGGCGTCGCTCTGGCGAGGGAACAGCCTCCATATAGAGGACGGCTGCCACGGCCGGGACAGACGAGCTTTATACGGGCAGCTGATGGGGGCGGATTGGTAGGATAGAGCCCTCTGCTCCACTGCCTTCACTCGGTCCTTCCACTTTCCCCTCGTCATCCTCACAATGCTGTTAGATTAGGGAGCCAATACATCTTCCTCTGTCAAAAAAACAGACCGGAAAGGAAACACGTTACACTGTCCAAAGCAGTCTTTAAAAAAAATAATCTGTTAAAGGGTTTAAAAAATTAGACAAAATATATAACACCTATAAAAAGCAACATGAGGTGTAGGTGTGTGTGTGTTATACCTACTAACAACACATTTAACACCTGAAGTGTTAAATCTCTCCATACACTTTAATTACATTGCAAAGAAATCTAGACCTTTCCAAAATGGCGGACGCGTTGGCGTGATGCTGAAGTTATAAACAACCGGAAGTTGTTTTTTTTAACTATGTTGAAAGGTTAACGTCGCACAAATGTGACAATATATTGCTTTCTATCTAGTTATATCAGACCGACAACTATTATCATGTAGTTGTCAACACCTCTAAAATCTCAAATTTGTCACAAAAATCAACTCCAGGTTTGAACGTTTCGTTGCTAAGGATAGCGTTACTAAGGTATCTAAACTAGCTCATTTACAAAAAAAATGAAATATCAAAATAAATAAAACACATAGTAGCTCGAGCTGTTAAAATCACTTATTAATACTTACTATGTTATGAAGTTTGACGGCGCTCACAATTATGAAGTTGACAACTTGTCACGCGCTGTTGTATTTGGAGATTCGCGAGCCGCAGTGCATGCCGGGAAGGTTGTCAGATTGACTTATTACGTGCATCTAAAACACATCTAAAATAAATCACTTTACATCATCCAAACTAAACATAATTCAAGATCGATTGTTTAATTTATTTATTTAATTAATTTTCCTGGTTTTATTTACTCTCATTCTTGTTTTTCTTTTACAAACACTGATTCTATAATTCTTCTGTTCTGTTTTCTCCCGAACTTTATTATTATTTTTTCTAATTATTTATCCTCACTTTTGTTTGTACACGCTCTACTTTTTATTTACTCAGTTAATTTTCTTCCATTCATTTTTTAAAAGAAACTCTATTTTAGATTATTTCTAATTCAGATTATTTTTTTATGCACTCTGTATTTATTCCCATTGTTTTTTTCCTTTAACAAACTCTATTTTCTATATATGTTGTCTATGTTCTATATTATCTCAAACTCTGTTTTTATTTCTTATTTAGTTTTTGTAAAACAGACTGGTTTTGTATATAAGAAACTTAGATTACAGACAGAAATGTAATAATAACAATAATAATCGATTTTTATATAACTATATTTGTTTTTATTTGATTTTACTTAACCGTCTAGCTTGGAACATTATTGTTAATATTATTATTATTAGCAATTAATATATAATTGTAATGTATATAATATATTATCAATTGTAATAATGCTAATAATAAACTTTATTATAGTTTTTGATGTTGCTAGAGGATCTGAGGATACAATCTGGCAACCCTGACAAGACAGCGCATGCGCGGTGCGCGAGAGGCGGGTCTGGAGTTTGGCGCGCGGATTCGAAGCGAAAATGGAGTTGATGCGCGCGATAAAGCTGTTGAAGTTAAACGCTGTATCCACCGGTATGATTTATTTATTTTTATTTATTTTATTTTTGTACATTTATTTAAAAAGACAACAACAAAGACCTCTTTGAAGCTGGTGTTTAAATATATTTATTGGTGTCTTCTGTTGGTCAGAAAACACCGTCAGGCTATAGCTAGTTCGCTAAGCTAACGTCATTAGCCCAAAACATTAACCAGTCCCGGAATTATACAATGCTAACACGGCATTTAGTTTAGCGAATTAAAATATTTATTGTTATATGTACGCGGTATACAGGTTGTGTTGTGTATAGGTATATACTTGGCTGATAAACCTGGCTGCTTGGCTGAATAAACAGCCTTAAATATAGATTCAGTAAGGTTTACAAACATTTCTGAATAGTCAACGGAGCTTTCGGCTCAACTCCAAATCAGTGGCTCCTCCCTGTAGAAGTGCACTAGTTAGGGTTTAAACTGAAAGGGCTTCCGGTTAACACGGTGTGCACTTCTTAGGACTGTACGTGTGGATTTGGGACGAGATCCTAGTTCACGATTTACAGTGGGATTGTTTGTTTTTTGTTTGTTTACTTACTTACTTAAAGCCTGGCTTGCAAAACATGATTTTACTCCACTTTTTGTCGTATATATGAGAAGCTTGGATTGAAGAATAATAATAACTAACTTGTTTTTGTTTTTTTTGTTGTTTAGCTGTATACGTGGATTAATTAAAAAAAAAAAGTCCAGTAAATATCAATAACAAAAATAAGAACAAATTAGAGTAAATTAAATAACTTAAAATTATTTAATGTAAATTAAAAATAGAGTAAAAGTACAATCGTTCGAATAATATAAAAGTAACTTCAGAGATGAAATAAAGCAAATTTATAAAAGCTAGTCGAGTGCTCAAGTGGATAAAAGTGAATAGTCTTTTGGTGTGTGTGTGTTCTCTCCAGCTTGGGTGGACGCGGTGTGGGAGTGCGAGTTCACGGACACCGAGCCCCTCGACCCCGCCGTCGAAGAGGAAATAAAAGAAGACGTTAACGCGTTTAAGAAAGTGTACGAGCAGTTACTGCCTTTCTCCACCGCAGACACCGACGACAACACTCAGGTGACGCCAGCCTCCGAAAGGGCGTGTTCCGATCCGATGTGCTTCTTGCGATCTTACAGATCTTATACGTGTCTGTCTTATTTTTGTCTTTTCCTGCAACAGAGCGTGTGGGAGGTGTTGAGAGAAAACGGCGTGTCGGTGAAGTCTCTGGTGGCCGTGCTGGCGTGCTTCGTCCTCGGCGCCAAAACCAAATCGTCCAGCGTGGAGCAGAGACGCCACAGTCTGCAGGCCGCATCGCTCTACCTGCTGCTGCTCGCCGTCCCGGGTGAGTATCACGAGCTCACGTTTCTCCTCGCGACCTTTCAGAGTATCGTGTGTTGTGTTTATTAGACAGAGATCGAAGGTGACGTGATGTAAACTGTTAAATCTGTTTTGTTTGGGGGGTTGTTTTTTTCCCCCCACAGGCAGTGTTGCCAACAAAGTGTTCCATCAGATCCTGTTCGACACGTGCCTGGACGTGGTGCTGAAATGCTGGCCGCAGAGCTCGGGGAAGAAACGCAAGAAAGGCACGCTGAAGAGCTCGCAGGGTGAAGCCAAGAGCGGGAAACGGCCCAAACCCCCAAAGAAAGTCTCGCAGGAGGTCTGCCGTCTGTCCGGTTAACCAGAACTTAATGGCGTCAATCACGACGTCTCTACGTCATGTACGAATACGAATATGGTTGCGTGTGGGCGGAGCTAAAACTTAAAATCCTTTCGGTCGACGCGCAAAATTCCTTTTCACATAATCGAATTTTATCCGGCGAATTCGACATTGAACGCAGTGCAGCGTGGAATTTTCTATAACTGTATTGTCTGTGACATGGAGTGTTTAAATGAAAAGGGGGGATATTTGGTATGTATGACGATCCCCCCCACCCCCAAACCGATCATATGATATGACGTATTAACGCAAATATATATGGTGGCCAAAGAGATTAAAAGCGTATTGGATCGTAACCGTCTGTCTGCGTTCCTCTTCCAGATGGAGATTGATGAGGAGGAGGAGGAGGAGGAAGACGACGACGAGGAGGAGGAGGAGGTGTATTTCTCAGCCCAGGATCTGTTGGGAATGCGTGAGGACGTGGCCGGACTCGTGCGAACGCTGCTCAAGCTGCTGGAGAAGTTTTCGCTCCGGGACAAACCTCAGAGCGCCGATAACTGCATGCGGGTCAGTAAGCGATGACGACGACCGTGTCGACGATCTCGCTGTCACCATTTGGTGTAACAAGGGCATTTTAGCTTATTAGACGCAGACGATCGGATCAGAAGGTTGTGACTTTCAGATAGCCCTTTAAACACTCGTAACCTTTAACTTACTGAACCAGGAAGATACAGTATGTAAAACGTGTGTGTGTGTGTATAAATACACAACAAAGATTAAACCATGGCCTTGTTTGTGTTTGGATGCACCTCCTGTCAATCATTTATATAGAGCCTATGGGGGGCGGAGCTTCGTGAACACGGCCGGGAATCGTTTGAAATATCATTGAAACTCACTTAATTGTTAAAAACCGACTAATCTGAACTTAATGCATGTTTAAACTCCGTGAATGAATACGAGTAATACTTACTAGTAATGAGCAGTTCGAGTCATTTAGTTAAGAAAACAAACACCCAATCGCTCAGTTACTCAGTATTTCATACCAACAATTTAATTTTTTTTTTTCCTTTTCTTTACTTGGCAGCGTCGATTAAATTGAAATGAAATAACGTTATTTTGCAGTTGTTCACCGAACTCACCAACTTCGAGCCGGTCATCGGAGAGCTGTCCTTCGCTCAGAAACGGTCAGTTGTTGTACACGCACGCCTTCCGGCATCATTTAGTATACAGTAATTTCCTGTAAGTGACTGCCATGATGGGTTTCCTCCTGACTCCTGATTGGTCAGGGAAGTGTTGAGTGATTAATTCATTAATTAGTTAATTAATTACTTTTCTGTCGCATCAGCGCTGACAGTAGTACAACTGCCAAAAAAACAAAAACAAACCAGGTTTGTATTGGTGCATAATAGATGGATTAACGATCATTTTTCTATAACAGCATGTCCCCAAGGTATTCCTTTACATATATAATAGTTCTCTGTGATAACGTATTTTGTGTTTTGTCTCATTATCAGTGACGTGTACAAACTGCAGAGCCTCCCCGAGCTCGCCTATCACGGCCTCTGGCTGCTCTGCTCCTCCAATCACGGTGAAGGAAATGAGGCGAGTGTCTTATTTATATTTTTTATATATATATATATATATATATCTCTTTTAAGAATAAATTCCAGTCCGGTCAATCCTTGAAGGACTGGAATCCAAGCAAGACCCCGTGTCGTGAGTGGAATAATTTATAATTAAACGAAATTTCTTGGGCTTCAGTGTCGCCGGCGTGTCTTCTGCCGCCTGCTGTACATCATCCTGATGATGAGGAAGGAGAGAGCGAAGCCGTGTCTGCTCGCCCTGTCACAGGCCGTCTGCAAAGCCAGAGACCAGGCCGTCCGCTTCATCGGGTCAGGAAAGAATATCTGTAGATATAATATTGATATTACGATCACGTTTTTCTTGTTTCCTTTTATTCGATATAAATTTGTTGCTTTGTTAAGGAAGTACTTAATTCGATTTCATGGTATTCCTCAGTAAAGCTGGTGGTTAGTATGGAAAAGGAAAAACTTGTGTCTGTTGTTAGGGTTATGTGTATTTTATTTTATTTCATTATTTAATTTTTACATTTTTAAAATATTATAACTATAACTCTTATTTATACACCCATAAATAGAGGGGTCTGAAAGAGTGCTAAATCCATAAATAAAGTGCACTGTTACTCAAGTGTTTTTATCTTAATAAGAGTCGATGAGAGAGTTTGTCGCTATTTCTGAGCACCAAGCTGCTGAAACGACATATCAAGTATTTATTGACAAAATCTACTGTGTACATTAATGGCTGCTATGTTAAATAAAGTTTATTAATTAAAGCAAAGCAAGTATACTTTACCTGTGCACACCGTTGTTGACTCATCTCTCCTCAGATTTAGTTCTGCAATAGCTGCTCCTGCGCAGCAATTCTCAAAATGCCCACAAGATGGCGCCATTTATCGGTGGATACGATATTACAAAACCGATAATGGGGGGACAAAAGCTTAAATATCAGGAAAACAAATAATCAGTCGAGCTCTAATTATAAGTTCTGAACGTTTATCTCGTGTGTGTGTGTTCTGCAGCCATATTGTGGACGAGCACACGGAGGACACATTGCCGCTGCTTAGGATCCTCGTACAGCACATCTGTCATCAGGTGGATTACTGGGGATTCATTTTATTAATACTTTTTTATTTATTTTTTTTTTTAAGTAAAAACATAGAAGTGACTTGGGTGTGTGTGTGTGTGTTTCAGATGGTGGAGAAGGCAGAATACCGCGCTAGCGGAGCTCAAGCTGTCGGGAAGCTGGTGACTAAGATGCCGTGTGAACATTATGCCACTTTTGTCAAGTGGCTTTATAACTATTCTCTAAATACCAGGGTGTGTGTTCACTATTTTAAAAAAATGCATACATTCAGTGTTTTTTAAGTCTAGGGAAACATCTATTTCGCGCACACACACTGTCTGTGTCTGCAGGTGGCGTTCCGCATGTTTGCTCTGGACGTGGCCATGGTGCTGCTGGCGCAGGAGGAACGGGAGGCAGACGAGGCGCTGGAACCTGATCTGGCCGTGTACCTCTCGCACCGTTTCCTGGTGCGCAGCGTGGTGTACGGCCGCCGCTCCGACGTCTCGCCCACGGTCCGAGCGCACTCCATGCACTGCCTCGCCCAGTGCTTAGAGCTGCCCTGCCACAACACCCCCAAGTGGATTCACGAGCTCTTCTCTTCCTCCTCCACGAGTACGTTATTCCATTTCATTCGTTACCACTTCTACGAGCGACGGGTGTGTCGTTCCGTAAGAAGGCAGAACGAAATAGTTCATCTAATGGAATGATAAAGAGGACCATTGCTTTATGTGATTGGAGCTCTTCATGCTTTTATTTCTCCTCAGCTGGTTCACAGACCATGATGGAGACCGGACGCTCTGAGCGTAAGCATAACCCCTCCGCTTTCTCTTTTGTTCCTTTAAAGCTAAGCCATTACAATATATTCATTTCTGATGCTGTGCTATGATTTTATTTTTAAAAAGTTTTTTTTTCCTTTCCAGAGACTCTAAAGAGATCAGAGATGGCTCAAAAAACGGCCTTGACCTTCCGTACCATCGAGCTGACCAAGCACAAGAGCCTGGAAGCTGCCGGACACCGCAGCACCGACGATGGCATGAGCCACGACGCTACCGCCATCGAGTGTCAGTCCACACACACACCCCAGATAATGTGCATCGTGCATGAGCAGAGTCTATAACTCTCTCTTTTATCGAATTCTTCTGTCCTTCTTTAGATCAGGAAACCTTGGCTCTGTTTAAACAGCGTGTGAGTGACCCCAAGACCAACGTCAGGAAATGCGCCCTCGAGGTATACACACACACACACACACGCTCGCACTCGAGTGTCCTTTAGCATGTCAAACAGTAACTTGTGGTGAATTAATTATATCTATCTGTGCATGTGTGTGTGTAGACTATAATGAGCCTGCTGAAGCACAGCGTGATCACGTGTAGTCCGGAGAATCTGGCCGTTCTCTCCGAGCGCTGTCGGGACCCGGCCGTGTCCGTGAAGAAGAAAGCCATGCAGTGTCTCATGGATCTCCTCACTGTGAGTTGTTCATTCAGCTGCTAGCTGTCGTCAAAATGGCCGCTACAACTGTTTGTCAAGAGACTAAAAGGACCAAAATAGCTAAAAGCTCAGACTTGAGTGTTTTGGCTTTTGATAAGCTGTGGTGTGTGTGTGTGTGTGTGTGTGTGTGTGTGTGTGTGTGTGTGTGTGTGTGTGTGTGTGTGTGTGTGTAAATGTGTGTAAATATGGGTGTGTAGGCACTACCTGACAGCGCAGAGGTGCAGGAGGCGTGGCTGAGGGGCGTGGTCCCTGCAGTGATGGACTCTGAGAGCTCTGTACAGGAGAAAGCTCTTGAGTGCCTCAACGACAAAATTGTCACTTGCATCAGATGTCACAGCAGCTATCGCCATGACGACGCCTCCCAGAGAGTGGCCTGGGACCTGCTGAGACTGATGTGTGATAAGTGTCAGGACCTCAGGTGAGTCTGTGTCTCTCTCTCTCTCTCTCTCTCTCTCTCCGTGTGTCTCTATCTCTCTGCCTCCCTCTCTACCTCTCTGCCTCTCTCTGTCTCTACCTCTCTCTCTCTGTCTGTCCGTCTCTATCTCTCTCTGCCTCTCTCTCTGTTTCTCTCTCGCTGCATCTCACTCTTTGTCTGTTTCTATCTCTCTGCCTCTCTCTTTAACTCTCTTTCTACTTCTCTCTCTGCCTCACACTCTGCCTCTCTCTCTATTCTCTCTGTCTCCATCTCTGCCTCATGCTCACTCTGCCTCTTGTTTGTTCTCTCTCTCTCTCTCTCTCTCTCTCTCTCTCTCTCTCTCTCTCTCTCCGTCCCTCTCTGCAGGCGATATTTCAGTAAGGCGTTCGGTGTGTGGTTGAGGCAGGAGAAGTTTTCTGCCACGCTGGTGAAAAGTCTGATCTGGCACACGGAGCGTGAGCAGGCAGCGGCCGCGTGGCTCCTGCTGGCCAAAGTGGCCGGCTGCTGCACTAAGCTCAACTTGGACACTGTTCTGGAGGCCTGGAATCGCACAGTCGGGTCAGCACTCGCTCAGCACCACTCACACAAGATAACAGATCAGCCACATGATCTTGGATATAAAAAAAGATTCAATGAATAAAAGTGAATACTGAACATTCGACAGGTCCCCCGTAATCGACGTGGCTACAACCTGCCACATTCTGACTGTCCTTGGTCACACTGCGGCGAGTCTCGATGATGATACCAAAAGCAGGATCGTTGGTAAGGATCATTAAATTACATAAAAATGTCTCATCTGTTATCTAGCGATAAATAAAGGAATACTGAATTATTATGTATGTGTGTGTGTGTGTGTCTGTGCTTGTGTAGATGATCTGATGGCATGGCTGAAGGGCTTCAGTCTACCCCTGGAGGTGATCAGCGCCAGCGTGGACGCTCTGTTCAGTCTCGGCCAATCCGACAACGTCAAGGACACCTTGGTAACCATACACACCGGTGTTGTGTTCTTAAAACGTCATTTTCACAAGCTTTCTGTTCACTGTGTGTGTGTGTGTGTGTGTATGTGTGTTAAAGAGCTTCCTGAACCAGTTCTGTGGAGAGCTGGTCTCTGTATGTGAGGAGTACCTCTCCACCGTCCTTTTAAACGAGGGCGGAGCAGAGAATCTAAATGAGGATCTGCTGGTAAGACCTGATCTGGCCCAAAACCCAAAGAGTTGGTTTTTAAACTGATCCCAAATGTAGTCGCGGTAAACTGTTCCTTTCTCCTCTCTTTCTCAGGTGAAGCACTTATACACTCTGGGCGTGGCCTCTCTACACTGCCCTGCCAAAGTGCAAAAGAGAGTCTTCCTCCTCGTTCAGTCCATTCTAACCACATCTGAGGATCCTGGTCTGTTCATTAATCCATCCATCTGTTAATCCTTCCATTCATTCATCCAAATCATCCATCTATCCAGCCATCTAAATCATTCATTCATCCATCCGTTAATCTATCCATCCATCCATCCAAATCATGTATCCATCCAGCCATCTAAATCATTCATCTATCCATCCATCCAAATCATCTATCCATCCATCTAAATCATCTATCCATCCATCTATCCATCCATCCATCCAAATCATCTATCCATCCATCCATCCAAATCATCTATCCATCCAGCCATCCAAATCATCTATCCATCCATCCATCCAAATCATCTATCCATCCATCCATCTAAATCATGTATCCATCCAAATAATCCATCCATCCAAATCATGTATCTGTCCATCTGAATCTTACATCCATCTATCCATAATTTGAATTCATACTTTATTGTATGTGGCATAAAGCTTGGGGGGTGGTAACGTAATGAAAGGTAACGTAATGAATCTTTTGTTTGTGTGTGTGTGTGGTGCCTCCAGTGGTTGGAGAGGGTGCGGAGTTGCCAGTCAGTCAACCTCTCACTCAATTCAAGCCTTCCTCGATGCCGACAGTGGTACGAGCTCATGCAGTCCTCACTTTAGGTATGACACGCACGGGTTCACAAACATTCCCTCGCTGAACCTCTTTTAATACCAGACTCATCTTCTTTCTCTTTCTTTTTTTTGTCCCATCTCTGTGCAGGGAAGCTTTGCCTGCAGCACAAGGAGCTGATGGTGCGCTACATTCCTGCGTTTGCGCGCGAGCTGGAGGTGGGCACGGAGTTAGCTGTGCGCAGTAACGTGGTGCTGGTCCTGTGCGATCTGTGCGTGCGCTACCCGAACACGCTGACCCGGTACATCAACAACATCTCAGCCTGCCTCAGAGACACCGAGCTGCTCATCAGAGAGCAGAGCCTCATCATGCTCACCAACCTGCTGCAGGAGGAGTTTGTCAAATGGAAAGGTTCTCTGTTCTTCCGATTCGCTGCCGTCCTGGTGGACCCAGATCCCTCCATTGCAGAGTAGGTCTTTGGTTGGTGATGTTTTTCTAACACCGTGACGCCTCTGCTTTTCAGTCTTCCCTTTTTAGACCTAGTCTTTCTTTTTTTTCAAGTGTAAGTCATGTTGATTTTGTTGCTGTTGTGAAGTCTCTGTGAGTACTGCCTGGTGTACCTGCTGCTGAAGAACCCGCTGATGTTCTCTCAGCACTTCATCGAGTGCATCTTCCACTTCAACGCCTACGAGAAGCACAAGAAATACAACAGATTCCCACAGACAGAGAGGTGAGCGTGCTAACTTGCATTTTAATAAAAACATTGAGTCAGTGAATCGTTTGAAAAGAATTCATTCTTCTAAACACAGCTATACCAGCACATTATTAAATAACGCAAAAACAATCAATAGCCATTTTACACTACTCAAGCTGTTTGCTGTCTGCCTTAGAGACGGCACACTTGAGCGAAGTGCGCGACTGAAACAATCTCAACAAATCCGTATGAATCTGAACACGTCCTGGATGAATCGAAACGAATCCGGATGAATCGAAACGAATCCGAATGAATCTGGATGAATCGAAACACCTCCAGAATGAATCGGAAGGAATCAAAATAAAAATGAATGAATCTGAACACACACAGAATGAATCCGAATATGTCTGAAAGCATCTGAACGAATAAGAAAACATCTGAACAAATCTAAACCAATCTGAGTGAATCAAAACCAATTTTAAAGAATCTGAATTAATCTGATGGAGTCTGAATTAATTTGAAAGAATCTAGATGATTCGTTTAATTGAACGGACTGAAACGAGGAGTCACTCAAATGAATTTCATTGTGTGTGTGTGTGTGTGTGTTTTGGCAGTGAGAAGAGCAGGTTTTCTATGAAAGGGCAGATGAACCTGGGCAAACGTTTCAGGATCTACAGATTCCTCCTGAAACACTTCACAGATGAGCAGCGCTTTAATATTACGACCAGAATCAGCCAGGACGTACTGGGTGTGTGTCTGTGTGTGTGTGTGTGTGTGTGTATGAAAGGAGATGAGTGTGTATTGGATCTGTGTGTCTTTAATTTTCTAATCTAATGATGTGTGTGTCACTCGCAGCGTGTTTCGTGGACTCGGAGCTGCCTTTAGATTCGGAGGGTGCTGAGCTGCTGGCTGACGTGTTCGATGTTCTTTCACTGAAGGAGATCAAGCTGACTGCCATGAGCGGCCCTTCATCCAGCGACGATGCTCCGGAGGACGAGATGGCTGCTGCTAAAGCCATGCTGCAGAAAAAGCTCATCTCTCAGGTTATCCTCTCTCTCTCTCTCTCTCTCTCTCTCTCACACACACACACACACACACACACACACACACACACAGAGTGAATATGTAAATGACACCACAACCCTTTAAAACTGGTCCAGGATCAGCTTAGCCTGCCCTAGCTCCCATAATTAACTGCAGGAACAGCAGGAAGTCTGCTCTCAGGTCTGTGGTTAAATTTCGGGTGTGTTCCGTTCGAACAGGTGCAGAAAAAGAACTTTGTGGAGAACGTAATCCCCATGGTCATCGCCCTGAAGAACATGCTCGAGGAGAAGCGCTTGCCCGTGCTCAAACACCTCATGGCGTTCCTGCAGGTAAAAGCTCACAGGGAATAAACAATGGTAGATTAGTTGGTGTTAATGAGACAGGGATTTAGGATGGGTGTGTGTGTGTGTGTGTGTTTGTTAGGTGACCATGCAGGACTACCGCTCTGAGGTGAAGGAGCTCTTTGCGGCAGATCTGCAGCTGGCTGCAGAAGTTGAGTACAACCTGAAGATGTTTGAGAAACAAAAAGAGCAGGAGCAGCAGAAGCTGGAGCAGCAGCTTAGCCTTTTCACATTGTCACCCAGAACTAAAGTGAGTCTCTCTCTCACACACACACACACACACACACACACACACACACACACACACACACACACACAGGAATGTTCTCACAGACTTTAGAAAGCAGGGCTGATTTTTAGTCAAGTTGAATTTTTAGTCCCCCCCCCCCCCCCCCCAGCCAAATGTACACACTCAATGAGTCTCATACACACACATGCATCATCTCACCTCATGCCCTGATGCTATATGTCCCGTGTATGTTCAGGGTAGCGCCGCTGCGTCTCCAGCTCCAGGCGTCAGAGCCACACCTCTGCCACTTCAGTCTGCCCAGAGACCCTCAAACACCCTGAAATCTGCAGACACACTCAGGTAACACCATGGTGCAGAGACCAGAGTTAATAAATGTCACTTGATCGTCATAAACATATCATTTATGTCGCTTGAAAGTTGCAAGCCTACACAAAGCTAGTACAAATATATATACCGTGGTACTTGAAAGTTAGAATTTTCTACATTTCTGCATAAATGAGTACTCTTCAGACAGTTACTGTATAATGACATTTTAGTAGCTAGTTAATACCCCCCCCCCCCCCCCCCCCCCCCCCCTTCTTCCTCTCAGACGTCGTACCTTTGCTGGAATTCTGACCCCTGTGGGACAGAGACCTTCCCACAGTGTAATGTCTTCAGGTAAACCTGCACGTGAACAGTTTGTACTCTGTTGGTTATCCAGTTAGGAGAAAATAATTTAAAGAAATTACCGACTGTGTAATTAGATGTAGCCCAATGCGAACTGGACTTACTGTCAAGTTGATCATTTTCCTACAACATCATGTTTTATTCTTCTCGTACCAGAAAAAACAATAATGTTGCACATTTTCTAGCATACAAAATGTTCGATTTCTCCTACAGGACGTGCAAAAGGAGTGTTTGACGGGAGAGCTATCAGCACGCCGCAGGGTAGGACGTCATAAACACCTGCACATGTGATCCTCACATAAACCCTGGTCAAAAGAAAATAGATTGACTGTAACACCCAGAACTTATATCCGCTAACTAACATTAACTCTTGTCCAGTTTTAGCCGTTTGAATATACGTGGATTGAAACGCAGCTTAGCGGTCTTAAAGTAAACACGTTTATCATTAAATTAGAACAATACGTTCTTAGGAGGATTAATGGTTGCCTTGAAATAGCTTTAAAATGAATTACACTCATAACTGCACTTACTGCAGTGAATCCGGACGTTAAATCACAAAAGGCTGTATCCAGATTACCTCGTCTTTGTGTAAGACTCTCCATGTGTGTTTTTGTATAGAGAGCATCAACGAAGTGACGTTCGGCGAGCAGCTAAGTGCCATCCGCATCGACGGCGCTGGCGGTATTCATTCTTCTGCATCGATTTCACTTACACAACTAAGCACCGGTTGTTGTTTTTTTGCTCTTACTCTGATTCTTGTCATAACATACTTGTGATTGTTTCTGGCTGCAGGCAAGAGTAGTGAGAATGTTCTACATCTGATATCACCTGAGCACGAGTAAGTCTCTTCTAGGGTCTTTTTGCAGTGCTAGACATACTATAACTAAACATATTAACATTGTTGTTGGGGGGTTTTTTTTTCTCCTTTTCTTCCCCCTCCAGAGCTCCAGCACCAAGGCAGTGGAACGTAGAGTCTCCTGTCGTGAGGAAAACCCAACGCAGGAGACAGCAGTTATGAACATCCGTTTATATTAAACGATTGTGTGTTCCCATAATCTCTTCAGCTGTATCTGTTTATCACCGTCCTCATAACTTTCTCCCACCTATACCCCCCCCCCCCCCCCCCCCCCCCGTGTGTGTATATATAACGAAAGGATCTGTCTCAGTTTTCTGTACCTGTATCACTTCTGTCATAGCAGCTATAAACTGACTTTCTCTTGACATTAATAAACTGTAACAAATCTGAACGGAAAGCAAAGCGTAAATTCTTCTCTCGTTCGTGACTACTGCAAAGCACTGACACCGGAGACTCCTTCCGATCTTAAATACACCTCTAGGAAAAGATTGCTGTCAGAGTTATGGATAGAAAATTCCAACACTTGAGATCAGATTTGAGAATTCAGAAGCATCTGTTGTACATGTGGAAAGGTTTAGCGCCTTGGTGCTCCTTCTACACTGATGGACAGGGACGGGTCGAGAACAGCTGATTAAAAACTTGTGGACTACAGCTGCTAACCATTCACTTATGTAGTGAATACAGTGGGTAAACCTGATACAATGACCAGAGTGCATATAATTATCACATAATCATGTTCTAGGAATAGACCTACAGATGAGATGATTCTAAAATGGCGGCCATAAATTACTTGTTAGCAACATAAAGCACCAAATTTCCTACAAGAATCATTCCTAGGCTGATGAACTACATTTAGAACACGAAGGAATGTCTTTATTTACTTGAAATAAATTCTAAATGACTCCTTTTTATCCATTTATTATTTACTTATCTTTCTAAACCCCACGTTTATAATCCATTCTGTTCCACATTAAAAACCAATCGCTTTCCAATATACACAATCCAAACCCATCCCGCCTACTCTGCTGTGATTGGTTAGCACGAACAGCCGTTTCCCCCGATTGGAAAATCACAACATCGTTCAACCGCCTCACTCGACACAGTGATGCGAGTCGCGCGCTCCCGACTAACCATGTTTTGCGAGTTTTGATTGGCTGTTTTCCGGTGGTCGCTAAGGGAGACGTAAACGCGTTGCAGCGAGGCATTCTGGGAAGGAGGAACTGCTCTGTTATGCTGGTTGTTTGTAGAAAATGAAGGTTTGTAACGCGAATTATGTTTAAATCGAACTGTATTAATTCATGCAGTCAAAGGAAGTGGTTAAGTTCGGGGTTTGTTTTACCTCACGCGTTGCTTTCGGAGCTTCAGCTAACGGAGCTAGTTAGCTAATGAGCATCCTGGCTAGCGTACTAATTAGTATGCACAGCTAGCTTAATGGTTTAGCTGCTATTAGAGAATACTAGCGAGCTATGAAGTAGGATAGTATTAGTGTGCAGCTGTGGAACTGGTTCCTACAGCGAGACTATAAGGGTCTTGTGTGTGTTTTTCTCCTTCTTACTACTAATACTGATGCTATTATTATTATTATTATTATTATTATTATTATTATTCATTCTCTTTCAGCGTGTCTTCACTCTTTCTGAAAAAGCCTGGAGTGGATCATGTTTGCAGTACAAATGGCAGAAATCTTTAGGGAATTATCTGGCTGTTGCTGGGTACGACTCGATCAGATTCATTTCCGTGTATACGTTTATTTATTAGTTTATTTTCTGCTTAATAAACAGAGGAAATGTGTGTTGTTGTTGTTGTTGTTGTTGTTGTTTTTGGTCTGTCCAACGTTTAGACCCGACAACTCGGTGAAGATCTTCGACCGCCATGGACAGAAGATGAACGAGATCAATCTCCCTGGGTGAGCAGACACATCTGTGACATCTGCATAAACAAGATGACTAAATCCTCCTGGGTAACAGCTGTGTGTGTGTGTGTGTGTGTGTGTGTGTGTAGGAGGTGCATCTCTTTGGACTGGGATAAAGACGGAGACACTTTGGCCGTCATTGCGGAAAAATCTTCTTCCGTTCATCTGTGGGACGCCAACGTGAACAAGACGTCACAGCTGGACAGTGGCATGAGATCTGTGTGAGTGGTGCAAAGCTGGTGCTTTTCGTAAAGAAAGAAAGAAAGAAAGAAATTGTTCATTAGATTCGCTGTACGATTATGGAGTGCGTTAAGTGACCGCACCCCCTTCAGTGTGACTGACAGGTACAGAGGCCATGCCTTCTTCTGTCTCGTTAATGTTGAGTAATTGTCGTCCCTGATTGTGTATTAGAGATCAGCTGTCTTTTCTGCTGTGGTCCAAAACGGGGCCGCTGTTGGCCGTGGGGACGTCGAAAGGAAATCTGCTCATTTACAACCAGCAAACCTCACGCAAGATTCCAGTGCTGGGTAAAAAAACATCACACACACACACACACACACACACACACACACACACTCACACGAGATGAAAAATTCATTTGAATGACCCGAGTCATTTGAGTCCTTATATGAGTAATTCAGATTTGTCAGTTTCGTTTATATTCATTCACGTGTGTGTGTGTGTGTGTGTGTGTGTGTGTGTGTAGGTAAACACACTAAAAGGATCACATGTGGCTGCTGGAGTTCTCAGAACCTGTTAGCTCTGGGCAGCGAGGATCACAATATCACAGTCAGCAATCATGAAGGAGACACCATCCGACAGGTAGGTGTGTGTGTGTGTGTGTGTGTGTGTGTGTGTGTGTTTGTTTGTTTATGTTTATGTTTGTGAAGCAAAAGTAGAAGTTCTAATGTCCTCCTCCACTCTGTTTGTGTCCTTCAGACCTCCGTTCGAGCGGATCCAGCTGACATTCAATTCTCTGTGATGAAGACGGATGAGAGATCGTCACCAGGAGAGAGCACGGTGGCTGAACACACACACACACACACACACACACTCACACAGTAGAGATATATCTGTAATTTCAGGAACTCAAGCCATGTGAGTTGGCTCACTTAAATGATTCGTTAAGATTCATTCAGACTTGTACGGATTTGCTCAGATTTGTTCAGATTCATTAGGATTCGTTCAGATTCATTAGGATTCATTCAGATTCGTTCAGATTCATTAGGATTCGTTCAGATTCATTCAGATTTGTTCAGATTCATTAGGATTCATTCAGATTCGTTCAGATTCATTAGGATTCGTTCAGATTCGTTCAAACTTGTTCCGATTTGTTCAGACTCTTTGAAACATGTTCAGACTTGTACGGATTTGTTCAGATTCGTTCAGACTCGTACAGATTTGTACAGACTCCTTCAGGGCCGAGTTTCCCAAAAGCGTTGCGGCACACAGGTCTTGACAGAACTAGCATGACAATGATCTCTCTCTCTCTCTCTCTCTCTCTCTCTCTTTGCCATTTAAGATGATATTAACTTTACAATGCATTTCGGAAACTCGGCTCAGATTCATTCAGATTGAATCATTTATCACATCATAGTTATCATATGACTAGTTTATAGTTACCATGGCATCATATGACTGCTTGACCTCTGACCTTTAGGTGAGCGTGGCGGTGGGGAAGGCGACTCTATTCCTGTTTAACCTGAACGATCCGGATAACCCCATCGAGCTGGCTTTCCAGGAGCGCTACGGCAACATCGTCTCCTACCGCTGGTATACACACACACCCACACACGCATACACACACACACACACACATCTTCTTATCGAGTGATTGTCCTTTCAAAATTGTATATTTTTAAAAACTTTTAATCGAAACAATAATGACACACTGCTGTAATCTTGTTTTGGGTGGGGCCATGTGGGTGGGGCTAGATGTGAGTGGGCGTGGTTAAACTACAAATTCTGTAAAACGCAAAAGAAGTCCGATGTTGATTACAAACTCTCTCACACTGTTTCGTGTTGTCTCTCTGGCAGGTATGGTGATGGTTATATAATGATCGGATTCTCGCACGGTTATTTCGTGGTGATCTCCACGCACATCCGCGAGATCGGACAAGAACTTTTCCAGGCTCATAATCACAAAGACAGTTTGAGCAGCATCGCCATCACTCAGGCTCTCAACAAAGCTGCATCATGTGGAGATAACTGGTGTGTGTGTGTGTGTGTGTGTGTGTGTGTGCATCTATGTAGAGTTCTGTATGCTGCAGTATCAGCGTGTGTGTGTATCGAGTAATGTATGTATGGTCTCTGTGCAGTGTAAAGATCCATGACCTGACTGATCTGAAGGAGATGGATGCCATCGTCACGCTGGACGAGGAGACTAAAGGTGGCTGCTTTTACGCTCTCATGTGCACGCTCGTTATGGTTGCTCTGTACTTCACAGCTTCCCATGAATTAGTCTTTTTATTTTGTTTTGTTGTTATTGTTGTTTAGCGAGTATGTCCCTGTCTCTCAGGCTTAGATCAGATCTGTTGGACGGACGATGGTCAGCTGTTGGCTGTGTCCTCTCAGCAGGGCAGACTGCACGTGTATCTGACCAAGCTGCCCATCCTCGGACACAGCTGCGGCACACGCATCGCTTACCTCACGTCCCTGCTGGAGGTCACCGTCGCCAATCAGGTGGAGGGGGTGAGCAACACACACACACACAGTTCTCTTATGAACAACATTATATTGTTAGTAGTATATAGTCACTCCACAAATACCTTAGAATGTCCATGCACTATACACAGATGACCTTTAGACTATGGTACTATCTATCGACTGCATATAGAGTAAATAAAGGCTATGTGTATACTATCTAAAGATTAACTATAAACTACCTATACATAATATATTTGCGATCTATAGACTATCTATAGTATGTATATAGAGTAGCTAAAGGCCATGTAAATACTATCTAAAGACTACCTGCAGGCTAGCTATATACTATATATGTTTAGACTATACATTACCTGCCTATAGACTGTATACACCAAAAGATACCAATAGACTAATATATATATATATGAGAGAGTATGTAAACTATTATAAGATTTCCTATGGACTATAGAATATGGATTATCTGTAGATTATATATAGACTACCTGTAGACTATGGACTATCTATACACTATGGATTATCTATAGAGTATCTATAGACTACCTATAGAGTACCCGTAGACTATATATAGAGTAACTGTACACCATGTATAAACTGTATAGACACTCTATAGACCATGTATAGACTGTTTAAACTATATATAATATATAAATCTATAGGCCATTAGCCATCATCACTTCTACTAATTTCAAACAATATGTCAATAGCTCACGGTTGCTGACGTTTAGTAGATAAACCTTTTTTTTTTAATGAAACTTCTTTAAATATTATTTGGTTATGTTAAGTTTGGTTTATTAGGGTTGTTTACTAGATCATCTATACATTCTTTATCATCTTATCCCTAATACAGGAAAGACATGAAAATGACATTGGAGATATATATATATATATATATATATATATATATATATATATATATATATATATATATATATATATATATATATATATATATATATATATATAATATATCAGAAATACATGTTAGGTATACTAAAACATGCTTACTTACACACTTATTACATATCAAAGCTAAATGTTTATAAAGTTAAAAACAAATGCTTGACTCTTGGTGCGTCCACCAGAGGGCACTGTTGGACTGAACGTTGTGACGCTACCACACTATGCATTTCATCAGGTCTGTGTTGCACTTCTCGTTTCAGAGTCGGTTTTATAAGGTGTTATAGAAGTATGCACAGTGTTTACGGTATTTCGGGTCGTATTTAGAGAAATGTGCTCAGATGGACCAACATGCGGCAAGCTATTGTCATTTTATTGTAAACTAATAACCTAAAAAAAACAAAAAAGAGCACTAGGAGAAAACTTGCCTGTTAATCATGTTTTCCTCCCAGAGGAAGATCGCTGTAATATTCGGGCATGTTTTGTGGGCGTAGCTTTTGAGGGGACACTGTATGTAATAGCTTCTGTTTGATTGTCAGGATTTGTGTTTTATATATATATATATATGCCACTTCCTGTTTCCTGTCCACACAGGAAGCTGCGGTTACCGTTGCGGTGGAGGTGGAGCCTAACTTTATTGCTGTGGGACCGTACCACCTGGCTGTAGGGATGAACAACCGGGCGTGGTTTTATTCGATGGGAGACAGAGGTGAGTGGCGTGTGATGTACGATTGTGACACAACGGGAAGCAGTTCAGCGGTTAATTACGAAATTGTGCTTTAAATTGTGATTGTGTGCGTAGGTGTGGAACGTCTCAAGGACACTGAATATCTGGGCACCGTAGCTAGTTTGTGTCTGAACTGTGACTACGCAGCGGCTCTGTTCGAGGGAAAGGTCCAGCTACATATGGTACGAGCGTATGAGACGTGACTGATGTGATTTATTCGACCACAGCGATTCATTTCAGTTTTGGGTGTAATCACAATTTTATACCCGTTTACGGCAGAGTACTGATGCAGGAGGGTCTCTAGAAAATATGAACAAAGGACAAATGTGTGTGTGTGTGTGTGTGTGTGTGTAGATTGAAGGTGAAGACCAGGACGTTCAGGAGGACAGACAGACGAAGCTCTTCCCAGATCCTGACCAGAAATATCGCATCCTCAGCCACGCACTATCCACGGAGTTTCTGTTCTACGGAACGGATGTAGGACATCTCACACACACACAAACACACACACACACACACACACACACATGAATACACATGCAAGCTGCACTGAGTGTTCTCTCTCTCTCTCTCTAGACTGGTCTGATTCAGTGTTTCTACATCGAGGACTGGCAGAGCGTGAACGAGTATCGCCACCAAGTGGCCGTGCGCAAGATTTTCCCCGACCCCAACGGAACCAGGCTCGTCTTCATCGATGACGAGAGCGACGGATTCCTTTACTCTCCGGTAAACACACTTACACCCACACACACACACACACACACACAGTTTCCTGTTCTCCCACTCTTAACAAATTAGTAAGGATTGTCCTCCTCTCCTTTACCTTTAGCTGCGAATATTCTAACATGCTGCTGGTGTGTTTTTTTTGGGTTTCTGACATGACGTGCAGGTGGACGGCTCGCTGTTCGAGATCCCCGACTTCTCCTCCACCATAACGGGTGTACTGTGGGAAAACTCGGTCAGCGATAAGGCCGTTTTTGTGGCGTTCGACGAGGACAAAGTGTACACTTACGCCTTCCACAAGGACACCATACAGGGTCGAGACAAATCCCCCAACTCTAAATCAGTTCATTTACTTATTCATGAATTTTAGCTCACAGTCCATGAGCATGTTCTAGTGTTCCTAACCTCCTGGTAAAGGTAACCATGTTTTGGGCTGAAATATACTGTTACAAAGGGATTTTCCGTATGTATGCGACCTCGTATCATTACACAGTGACAGCAGGGCATTGTTAAATGCAACAGCAGAGTTCAGACAGTATGGACTGAGAGCAAATGAATGTTTGCATTCATTTAAAAGTCATTCTTGGGGCGCCAATAATTTTGGCACGTATATTACTAAGAGAAAATACTACTAAAAAGGAGTTCTAATGCGAATTATTTTCGTTAGAACAAAGATAAATAGTTTCCGAGTGGAAATAAACTTTTGAAATATTGTGTGTAATGTTTATTGTTTTGCGATCGTTTTTGCACATGATCACGAAGGGTGCCAATAATTCTAGAGAAAACTGTATCTGTTTGTTTGTTTGTTTGTTTGTTTACACTGCGCTAATGTAAAACGAATATCCCCGTCTCTCTCAGGTTCGAAGGTGATTCTGGCGGGTGCCACCAAACTGCCGTTTTCCCACAAGCCCTTGCTGTTGTATAACGGCGAACTGACGTGCCAGACGCAGAGCGGCAAGACAAGCAGCGTACTTCTGAGCACACACTCTTTCCTTAACAGCACACAGACGAGCAGCAGCAAAGAGCAGCTCCAGTCCCAGCTGCAGCAAGCCATCAAGATCAAGAAGTACACACACACACACACACACACACACACACACACACACACACACACACTTTTATTTATATTACTTATTGCCTCCAAGGAAATATTTAGAATTTTTTGGTGTGTGTGCGCGCAGGTTCTCAGCGGCGTGGTCTTTGTGTTCAGCTCTGGGCAGGACCGAGGCCTGGGCGGAGCTGGGCAGGGCGTGTCTCCATCACATGGAGGTGGAGTTGGCCATCAGAGTGTATCGAAGCATGGGCGATGTGGGCATGGTGATGTCACTGGAGGACATCAAGGTGTGTATAGGGGCCACGCCTCTTTCACTGACAGACACAGAGGCCATGCCTCCTTCATTAGGTCTGACAGACACAGGCCACACCTACTTTATTAGGTATGACAAATAAAGGCCACACCTACTTCATTAACTCTGACAAACACAGAGGCCACACCTCCTTCATTAGGTCTGACAGACACAGAGGCCACACCTCCTTCATTAGGTCTAACAGACACAGTTGCCACACCTCCTTCATTAGGTCTGACAGTCACAGAGGCCACTCCTACTTTATTAGGTCTGACAGTCACAGAGGCCACACCTACTTTATTAAGTATGACAACTAAAGGCCACGCCTACATCATTAGATCTGACGAAACATAGGCCACGCCTCCTTCATTAGGTCTGACACACACAGGCCACGCCTCCTTCATTCGGTCTGACACACACAGGTCACGCCTCATTTTTATAAGTAATGTTCTCTTGTTCTTAGGGAATAGAGGATCAGAATCTGCTGGCTGGACATCTGGCAATGTTCTGCAACGACTACAACCAAGCTCAAGACCTTTACCTGGCTTCCTCGTATCCGATGGCAGCACTGGAGGTCTCTCGAGCACACACACACACACCCACACACACATACAAACTAAGTGGCATTTCAAAGCATATATAATACTGCTATAATGGTGTGGTTGAACTGTGTGTGTGTGTGTGTGTGTGTGTAGATGAGGAGGGACCTGCAACATTGGGACAGCGCTTTGCAGCTAGCTAAGAGGCTAAATCCTGATGAAATCCCTTTTATATCTAAGGAATACGCCATCCAGCTGGAGTTTGTGTAAGCTTTTCCTTGTATAAATGCAGCAGTTACATTAAACGTTTATAAAAACTCGCCACGCATGCTGTAGGACTCCGGTAGTTCATCGTTTTTCATTGTGCTGGTGTTTTTGGTTATTTAGTGGAGATTACACAAACGCCCTGGCTCACTATGAGAAAGGCATCACTGGGGACAACAAGGTAAGAGCATTTTCTAGTATTTCCAATGCTGAAATCCTATAGAGAGTTAAAACATTGTGTGTGTGTGTGTGTAGTTCCAGGAGCATGACGAGAGTTGTTTGGCTGGAGTGGCCCGCATGTCCATCAGGATGGGAGACATCCGCAGAGGAGCCAACCAAGCCATCAAACACCCGAGCAAAACGCTGAAGAAAGAGTGCGGCGCCATCTTGGAGAGCATGAAGGTGGGTGTGTGTGTATGTGGTATAAGAGTATAAAACACTCCAGGACGTGCTGTTATAGCTCTGACTTTCTTTTCTGGGTTTAATTTTCCCCGCAGCAATATTCTGAGGCGGCACAGCTGTACGAGAAAGGCCAGTACTATGACAAGGCAGCTTCTGTCTACATTCGCTGCAAGAACTGGTAGAAAATAACACGACCTGGCTAGGACATGCACACGTACAGTATTTACAACCGTTAATGGCCGAAGTCGTATTTTCTGGGGTCGTGTGAACTTTTGACCTCTGCGTTTCAGGGCAAAGGTTGGAGAGCTGCTGCCCCATGTGAGCTCTCCCAAAATTCACCTGCAGTACGCTAAGGCCAAGGAGGCCGACGGAAAGTATGTGCATCAATTACGCTCTTCAGAAAATAAATTCGTTGTCTAAAACTTCTTATCGTGTGTGTGTGTAGATACAAAGAGGCCGCGATGGCCTACGAGAGCGCCCGGGATTGGGACAGCGTGATCCGGATCCTCTTGGAGCATCTTAATAATCCAGAGGAAGCGGTCCGGATCGTGCGGGAAACCCAGTCCGTCGACGGCGCCAAGATGGTGGCCAGGTCTGAGAGACGTATTAATAACATTTGCACTTAAACGAATCAATTAGCTCTAGATTGCCCCTAGGTGTGAATGAGCTTGTGAATGTGTGTGTGTGTGTGTGTGTGTGTGTGTGTGTGTGAATTCTCCCACCTCGAAGTTGAGCACTTCCTGAGGACGAACGGAACAGATGTAAGTTCGATCCCATTAACATCTGTATGGCCTGCAGGTTTTTCCTGCGTCTGAGCGATTACGGCTCAGCCATCCAGTTCCTGGTGATGTCGCACTGCAGCGACGAGGCCTTCCAGCTCGCCCAGCAGCACAACCAGATGGAGGTGTATGCTGACATCATCGGTGAGGTCACGCTCGGCTCCTGGTCCGGTTTAGCGGTTCACACGAGGGGGGGAAATAAAACACCACCACCGGTCCTGTGTTCCAATTCGCCTGCTTACACTAACACGTCGTGTAACGGACATTTCCTTTACACGTCTCTAAAACACGTACTCGTCCGACCGTATTTGCAGGTTGAATTCGGCGACGCAAACTGTCACAAGTCTCCTCCCTCCCTCTCTCCTTCCCTCCTGCAAGGAGTTGTGGGTAATATTACTACCAGGAATAGTAGAACATCCGGGTACCTTTGGGACACTCGTTTCAATATACTACAATTTAGGACGCACTAATTCTAATCTTGGGTACTATTGAGGACGGATTGTAGGCGAATTTGGACGCAGCATGGGTCTTTTATCGTGTTCGTCCGTCCGGCTGCCTGACCAGCTGTCTTTTCCCCCGTCTGTCCATATTTCTGTCTGTCTTGTCTTCTCGTCCATCTGGGCTGTCCATCTTTCTGTCTGTCTTATGAACCTGCCTGTCATTATACCCATCTGTCCGTCCACCAGTCGGTGTCGCTCTCTCTCTCTCTGTCTCTCGGCCCGTCCGCTCATTCGTCTGTTCTGTCCATCTATCCGATAAAGACAAACACCAGACGCATCAAGCAGTCTGTCTTGAACCGTGTTGTGCGCGTGTGTGTCGTCGCCAGGCTCCGAGGCCAGTACGGAGGACTACCAGAGCATAGCGCTTTATTTCGAGGGAGAAAAGAAGCACCTGCTGGCTGGGAAGTTTTTCCGGAAGTGTGGCCAGTACAGCAGGGTGAGTGTGCTCTCGCTGTCCTCGTCATTCCGTCCCTCTTGACTCTTGTTTTTCAGGCTTTATTGCATTCAGAGGAATCTCTAATCTTCTTTTTCATTTTTTTCTTTCTTTCCCCTCAGGCGCTGAAACACTTTCTGAAGTGTCCCAACACTGACGATAACGTGGCTATAGAAATGGCGATTGAGACGGTAAGGACATGACTGACGTCGGTGGTGGTGAAAGGTATTACAACGAAGCGAAGAACGCATACCCGGTCGAATTTCACCTTAGTTTTAAACGTCCCGCAGTTCTAGTCTAGGATACAGACGTGAGAGTTATAAACACAACAGGAAGTTCCCGAATTCGTCTCGAAGCTAATGATTTCGAAATTTTTGGTTTTATTAAAGAACGACACGTCATACTCTTTACCCGTTCATCCTTACGTTCAGTGTTTGGGGAACAACATTTCTTTCAAAGTGAAAAAAGACTCGGGATGTCCCCGAGAAACCACATCCATCTAAAGACTTTCCCACTGAAGGAAAAACGTCCGAGTGCTAACGCTCCTCGAGACGACTCCTGACAGGAAACTTTACAACCAAGCTTTGGGAATAGCAGTAGATCTAATCGCGTTGTTTGATTGACTGACTGCGACTTGCGTGTTGTTAGAACTTGTGTATGTTCACAGATTGGAGAAGCTAAAGACCAGGCTCTGAGCAATCAGCTGATCGATTACCTCATGGGAGAGAGTGACGGTATACCGAAGGTAAAACACACGATTAGTGACTAATATTCAATAACTTTTCATTACAATGTGCCTTTTTTGAAATAAATAAATAAACAAAAAAAACAGTTATGGATAATTCCACCAAAAATGCTATGTGGCTAACACGAAGTACCGTAGAAGCTAGCAGGATATGAAATGCAGCAGTTATTTTCCCAGCTTCCAGTGTTCCGAGGTCCCTATATTCCCAGACGTCTAGCGTTGTTTACCGGTCCATATTTCCCCCTATGCTTCCAAGATCCTATTATAAATATATAATGTTTTAAGGTGTTCTGATGACCCCTTAGCTGTGACATTAAGATAGCACATCGTGCTGAAAGAACCCTAGGACGCTGAGATCAGACACACGCCCGTCTTTCTAGCCACTTCCTTGCTAGCTGCAGTATGTTAGCATGTTTAGCCGAACTGTTCATATTGTGTTCTTGTTCATTTTGTAATAACTCTCATTCATGTCATCTTTGTTTTGTTTTGCTTCTGTCGCTTTCTGCATGTAGTCTCTCTCTGTGAGTAGAACACCGCTGTGCTGAAACAGCACAAGCCAATGTGTGTGTGTGTGTGTGTGTGTGTGTGTGTGTGGGTGTGTTTCACCTGCTCCATGTTACACGTATATTATAGCTCGTACCCCATAGCTTAGTCCTATGATTCGCTAGTTCCTGTTTGAGTTCATTCTAGTTCAAATTGATGAGCGTTTTATTAAATCAGCCGAGGTCGTAGTGAGAGCAGGAACTAAACGTAAACACTAGCGTTTTGAGACAAAACAACACTGACACCAGTGTGTTGTTTGGCTGTACGTAGGAGTAGTTTAGTGTTTGTGTACCGTATGATTGGGCTAGACAGCTGCTCTGTGTGTGTGTGTGTGTGTGTGTGTGTGTGTGTGTGTGCGCAGATGATTGGCTGATTGTTTGTGTGTGACTCCTGCCTTTCTTTCCTAGGACGCTAAGTATCTATTCCGGCTGTACATGGCGCTCAAACTCTACAGGGAGAGCGTAAGGACGGCCATCATCATCGCCAGAGAGGAGCAGACAGCAGGTGTGTGACAAAATATTTATTCCAGACTCAGGGTCCGATTAAAATAGAAGAGAATGCGTAAAAATAAAATAAAAAAATTATATATATATATATATGCAATCTAGGTTTCTTGAATAACATTCTCATCGCATCATTATAAGCTACTTGAAGTCTCTCTAAGCTAAGCTAAGCTAAGCTTGCTATCCTATAGTTAGCCATCTTCGCTCCATCTGTACGTCAGCCCGCGTGTACGTCACGCGGCGTCGCCTTGCGGTACACGGAACATAAATCGAGGAGCTGCTGAAGACCAGCACTACTAGGACTAAAGACCATGAGATCATCTGCGCACACGATATGGTTCAGTGAAAGATTTCCAATCGTACGTCCAGCGATACAGGCTTTCGGGCATTTCAAAGGCTGTAGGTGCGTTAGCTAGCGTCTTTCTTTCCTCTCAGTGTGTTTAAAGTGAGGTGAGAGGGCGTGGTAAGATGAACGGCTTTGTGCGACGTTTTCTACACGTAGCTCAGGCTGTAGCTACGGCGTTGATGTGCATCAGACCACCTTAAAAATACTTAAACATATGTTAAAATAATAATCTGTTCAAATAAATACATCTAACAGTCCAGATATTCAATCTGCTTATGGTACTGATTTGTCCACCCCGTGTGTGTGTGTGTGTGTGTGTGTGTGTGTGTGTGTGTGGTAGGTAACTACAGGAACGCCCATGACGTCCTGTTCAGTATGTACATTGAACTTCAGAATAATAATATTAAGATCCCAGCTGAGATGGTCACCAACCTGATGATACTACACAGCTACATACTGGTGAAGGTAACGCACACACACACACACACACACACACACACACACACACACAGCTGATGAGATATTTTCAACACCCAGTCTTTCATCTGTGCGGTTGTGTGCTGGTGGTTAATGTGATGAGCAGAAATGTCATACGTTTGTCAGATACACGTGAAGAGAGGAGACCATCTGAAGGGAGCACGCATGCTGATCCGAGTGTCCAACAACATCAGCAAATTCTGTACACGTGAGTCTGTCTCTCTCACACGCACACACACACGCACACACAGTCATGCAGATGGGTGACAGATTAAAGTAAGGCTGCTGCCAGAACAACGTCAGTGTGTCTATAGGTTCGACAGTCTCTGGAACTGTGTGTGTGTGTGTGTGTGTGTGTGTGTGTGTGTGTGTGTGTGTTTCAGACGTCGTTCCCATCCTGACGTCAGCGGTCATTGAGTGCCATCGTGCCGGATTAAAAAATTCCGCTTTCAGCTTTGCAGCGATGCTGATGAGGCCCGAGTACCGCAGCCAGGTCGACCCCAAATACAAGAAGAAGATTGAGGCCATGGTCCGGTAAGACACACACACACACACACACACGGTTCTGCTTTCGCAGGTGACTATGCTTTCGCTCAGTTTTGTTTGCTTGCCATTCTGCTTTTGCAGGTTTGTTTGCTTTTGCTAATTTCCTTTCGCTTGCTATTCTGCTTTCGCAGGTTTGCTCGCTTTCACTCATTGTCTTTCGCTTGCTATTCTGCTTTCGCAGGTTAGTCTGTTTTCGCTCATTTCCTTAAGCTTGCTATTCTGCTTTCGCAGGTTTGCTCGCTTTCACTCATTGTCTTTCGCTTGCTATTCTGCTTTCGCAGGTTAGTCTGTTTTCGCTCATTTCCTTAAGCTTGCTATTCTGCTTTCGCAGGTTTGCTCGCTTTCACTCATTGTCTTTCGCTTGCTATTCTGCTTTCGCAGGTTAGTCTGTTTTCGCTCATTTCCTTTCGGTTGCTATTCTGCTTTCGCAGGTTTGCTCGCTTTCACTCATTGTCTTTCGCTTGCGATTCTGCTTTCGCAGGTTAGTCTGTTTTCGCTCATTTCCTTTTGCTTGCTATCCTGCTTTCGCATTTCAGTTTGCTTTCGCTGGTGTTCTTTTTCAGCAGGTTAGTTTGTTTTCGCACACTACCTCGCTTTCACTCGCTTGCTTTCTCATGATCTCCTGCTTTCGCAGGTGAGTTTGCCTCCAATTTCTAGATTTGCTTTTTCTCGTTTGCTTTTGCTCGCTGTTTTGCTTTCCACTCTTCAGACTTCCGCTGTGTTTACTGACGCCTTTTCTGTGATTTCTGCTTACGGGTTTTATTTATTTATTTGTTTGTTTGTTTTCCCTGGTACCCTTTTATTTGCTTCTAGAACTGCGTGATGCTTTACTTGTATATAAATATTTCACTACAGAATGCCGTCTCTCGGTTGTATTGATGCCGTACGATTAGTTATTGGCCGCAAATTTCACCTTCGGTGTTTATAATATTAGTTACAACACGTTATTTCTAGATTTAATATGTCTGGCACAATTTTAACTCCCATTAAACTCCCCTATCATGTTCGGCAGGGACAGCAAAGACCCTACGGACCTATGCAGATTGATAAGTAGCGCTGTCTCCAGCTCGTGGTGTAGGGCACAGCAGGTTGTGAAAAGTTCAGCAGATATTCAGAAATCCACCTGCACCTCGGGTAATAGTGCTAGAATAAGAGAATGAAGACGTTCTATTGATAGGTCTGACTTTCTGTGTGTGTGTGTGTGTGTGTGTGTGTGTGTGTGTGTGTGTGTGTGTGTGTGTGTTAAGTCGGCCGGACACGTCTGAGGTGGAGGAAGAGAGCTCTCCATGTCCGTACTGTGGCTTCAGCCTGCCTGAGTGTGAGCTGCTCTGCCCTGGCTGCAAGAACAACCTGCCCTACTGCATCGCTACGGTACGCACTCGGGTTTAACAAACAAACAAACAAACAAACAAACAAACAAACAAGCCGTTTTACGTGTGGGTTTATGTGTGACAAACGTATAGCTGAAAATCTATCAGCTGTATCTTAAAGTTGACTCTCAAGTTTGCTTTCGCTCAGACGGTCGCTTTCAATTTTAAGCTTGCTTTCGCTCGCTTTCGCTTCGAATGTGGTTCCGCAGAGTTGCTCTCGAGTTTGCTTTCACAGTTTAGTCTGCTCGCTTGCTTTCTCTCGCTCGCTTTCTTTTGCGCACTTGGGTTTTCCTACTCGCTGCTTTCACACGTTCGTTTGCTTTCACTTTCAAGTTCGTTCTGATTTTGCGCAGTAGTACGCTCTCACTTGCCAGGTTGCCGTTCTTTGTTTGTTTGCTTGCTTTCGCAGGTTAGGTTACCTTTGCTTGCTGGATTGCTTTCGCTCATTTGTGTGCTTTCGCTTTCGCAGATTAGTCGGCTTTCAGTCAGTTGTTTGCGTTCGTGGCTTCGGCGTGTTAATCTGCTTTCGATTACTAATTTGCTGTCGCTCACTTTTTTTTGCTTTCGCAGGTTAGTTTGCCTTCATTTGCTAGTTTGCTTTTGCTTTTTCCGATTACTAGATTGCTTTCGCAGGTTGGGTTACTTTCGATCGATTTAAAAAAAAAAAAAGTTTGCTTTCCCTCACTATTTTCAATTTAGTTCGCTTTTTCTTGTTAACTTGAATTCGCAGGTTAGTTTTCTTTCGACCTGCAGGATTGCTTTCGCTCACTTTGCGTTCACTCACTGATATGCTGTTGAAAGTCCGGTTACTTTCACCCGCTAGATCGCTTTCACGCAGTCCTTTGCTTCTGCGCCCACAGTGTGTTCGCTCTTTGCCAGCTCGTGTCCTCCCGGCTGTTTGCTTTTGCTTTTTCGTTCGCCATCACTGAGTAGTTTGCTTTTTCGCACGTTAGGTTTCTTTTGCCCACTAGTACGTTTGGCCCTTTAGGTTGCCGGGTCCTCTCGACTAGGTGTCTTCTGATCATCAGTTTTGCTTTCGCTTTTTTTTTTTTGGTTATTGTTGTCTTCTCTCTCTCTCTCTCTCTCTCTCTCTCTCTCTCTCTCTCTCTCTCTCTCTCTCTCAGGGTCGCCACATGGTGAAGGACGACTGGTGCGTGTGTCCACACTGCAACTTTCCTGCTCTGTACTCTCAGTTCACACAGTACGTCCCATCACCTCTCTCATCCATCCGCCCAACAGCTCAAAATATTCTACGCGAACGACCTACAGTGTATGTAAAGTGTAAACGTGCGGTAAATTCAAACGCGAGCGCCGTCTTTGAAGCTCCGTTCACACGAACGTGACACGAATATGATGCCGTGTGACTTCATAGGCGGGCCTACGTTGACTTAACATGTAGCTATAAACGGATAAAAAACTGATGTTTCTTTAATAAATGATCGTCGTTGGTAACTTGCTGTGCTGTGAGAGGAATAGAACGATTCGGGGTGGTAACGGCAACTCCGCGTCACATCAGGCCGCGTCACACCATCCCAGTGTTGATTGTTTCTCCGTAACAGCACAGCGCCTGAGTGTTTAATTCAATGATATAGCAGATAAATGTGCCTACATTTAAGATGTTTCCAGTAAGATATGTTTAGCAGTGACATTTTGACCTCTGTGTGTGTGTGTGTGTGTGTGTGTGTGTGTGTGTGTTTGTGTGTGTGTGTGTGTGTGTGTGTGTGCTACAGGCTGTTGGAGACCGAATCGATGTGTCCTATGTGCTCTGAGAGCGTGAGCACGAGTCAGCTGGAGAAGATTTCCGACTGCTCCAAATATCTGCAGCAGGACCAGCATGAGCCCTAACACACACACACACACACTCACACTCTCACACACACACGCACACACGTACGCACGCACGCACGCACACACGTCTTACTAATCCATTTTTATCCTTACTAGCGTTTATTTATATATATATATATATATATATATATATATATATATATATATATAAAATTTTTTTTTAAGCGAAAAGTGCACACACACACACACACACACACACACACACACACACACTCACTTGCATATCTACAGTCACAGTGCATCCGGAAAGTATTCACAGCGCTTCACTTTCTCCGCATTTTGTTATGTCGCAGCGTTATTCCAAAATAGATTCAGTTCATTATTTTCCTCGAAATTCTACAAACAACACCGCATGATGACAACGTGAAGGAAGTTTGTTTGAAATCTTTGCAAATTTATTAAAAAAGCACATGTAGATAAGTACTCACAGCCTTTGCTCAGTACTTTGTTGAAGCAGCTTTGGCACCGATTACAGCCTCAAGTCTTTTTGAGATTGATGCTACAAGCTTGGCACACCTATTTCTGGGCAGTTTCTCCCATTCTTCTTTGCAGGATCTCGAGCTCCATCAGGTCGGATGGGGAGCGTCGGTGCACAGCCATTTTCAGATCTCTCAGGATCTCTCAAGTCTGGGCTCTGGCTGGGTCACTCAAGGACACTCACACTCAGGAGTCGTCCTGTAGACACTCCTTTGTTGCGTGCTTAGGATCGTTGTCCTATTGGAAGATGAAGCTTCGCTCCAGTCTGAGGTCCAGAGCGCTCTGGAGCAGGTCTTCATCAAGGATGTCTCTGTACATTGCTGCATTTATATTTCCCTCGATCCTGACTAGTCTCCCAGTTCCTGCTGCTGAAAAACATCCCCACAGCGTGATGCTGCCACCACCATGCTTCACTGTAGGGATGGTATTGGACAGGTGATGAGTGGTAACTGGTTTCCTCCAGACATGACGCTTGCCATTCAGGCCAAAGAGTTCAATCTTTGTTTTGATCATGATCTGTGAGTCCTTCAGGTGCCTTTTGGCAAACTCCAGGCAGGCTGTCATGTGCCTTTTACTGAGGAGTGGCTTCCATCTGGCCACTCTACCATACATGCCTGATTGGTGGAGTGCTGCAGAGACGGTTGTTCTTCTGGAAGGTTCTCTCTCCACAGAGACACGCTGGAGCTCTGTCAGAGTGACAATCAGTTTTCGGTCACCTCTCCGACTAAGACCCTTCTCCGCTAATCGCTCAGTTCAGCCGGGCGGCCAGCTCTACGAAGAGTCCTGCCGGTTCCAGACTTCTTCCATTTACGGATGATGGAGGCCACTGTGCTCATTGGGACCTTCAATGCTGCAGAAATGTTTCTGTACCCTTCCTCAGATCTGTGCCTCCATACAATCCTGTCTCGGAGGTCCACAGACAGTTCCTTGGACTTCATGGCTTGGTTTGTGCTCTGACATGCATTGTTAACTGTGGGACCTTATATAGACAGGTGTGTGTGTCCAAATCACGTCCAATCAACTGAATTTACCACAGGTGGACTCCGGTCAAGTTGTAGAAACATCTCAGGGATGATCAGGACGCACCCGAGCTCGATTTCGAGTGTCATGGAAAAGGCTGTGAATACAGCGTGAATGTGCTTTTTTTTGTTTGTTTTTTATTTTTAATAAATCTGCAAAGATTTCAAACAAACTTCCTTCACGTTGTCATCATGCGGTATTGTTTGTAGAATTTTGAGGAAAATAATGAATTGAATCTATTTTGGAATAACGCTGCGACTTAACAAAATGAGGGAAAAGTGAAGCGCTGTGAATACTTTCCGGATGCACTGTATGGTGTTGTTTTTTTTTATTTGTTTTTTTTTTATTATAAATGAGAACAGTTTTGTACGGTTGATTTGTTATAGATTTTTTGCTCATATTTCTCTCATTATAAATAAAAGCGTGATATTTTTTTTTTTCCCAGGACGTACTGACGGAGACTCGTTTATTTCACTGCTCACTTTACAAATGCAGTCAATCAGTCAAGATGTGATGCTTCTGCTGTACGATTCGATTCTACGTACATACTCTAAGCCACGCCTCCTAGCTGAACCTGACTCCGAACCGTGCTCAGGAAGAAAGTGATTCAGCTTCGGAATGAAGGATGTGTTTTTATTTATTTATTTATTTTTTTAGTTCTCGAATGTCCTTGTTTTAGCAGGCAGATTGCACAAGGCTAAACCGGAAGCTATACGATTCGAGTCTGGTCTCGAGACGTTTTCTGTATTGACGGTCCTGTCTGGAGCGTTGGTCTCGATAGTAAAATATGGTCAAAGTTTTACAAGAAGTCATTTCTTCTAAAACACAGCCTAATCATTTTCTTGACTCTTCTGCTCTCGGCGTCGTTTTCATTTGGGACGCTTTCGGAACCCGCCGCGTTTTCTCCCTCGGTTCGGATCGTTAAGACGTATGTGAACGCGGCGATCGCGTTCGGATCCGTGCCAAAAACGATCGGTCTGAGACCACCCGAATACAGCCGATAATTCTCGGTGTGTTTCCACGACGTCACAACGTACTCCGATAGATCATCGACAGAGCGCACGATGTTTAAAGAACGGAAAGATGCGCTGGTCCTGAATGAGTGAACCGGAAAAGCACTTATTACAGCTGTTTGTAAAACACGTGGTATGGAAGCCGGTGCCGACGGAGACCGAGCGGCTCGGGTAGTGTCTGGGACCATGTATATTCAGAACTTCTGAAAGAAAGTGAAAAGGAAGCAGGTTTCCAAAGTGTCCGATGGACATCATCAGTGAGGTGCAGAATAAATAATGGGTGATGTACTCCTCAAAAGAAAGCAGTGGAAAACTCTTCGCCGCCTGAGCTGACGCAAGCGTGAGGTAATACTTCTTTGTTCTTCAGCAGAATTGTGAAACGAGGAACACAGAATGCGCTATAGCGAGACGTTAGATAAATAGTGAAATGAGCACCGTCGGTGTGCCGCTTCAGATTAACGCACGCGATCGTTCTCATGAATGAAATACCTCGGAAATTAGCAGCGGCAGAGGCAAAGTCAAACCTTCTGTAGAGAAACTAAAGCAGGAAACGAAATCCCATAATCACAGAAACAGATGTGTGCAATGGCAAAACCTTTAAAAAAAAAAAAAAAACTTTCGCAAGACAAAAATACACTAGATGCAAACATAGATCCCAGTATGGCAGCCATGTTGCGTCACATCCCTGAGGCTCTGAAATAGAAGTCTGCCCGATTGATCGGTTTTTCCGATAGCTCCAGCAATCGATTATCGGCCAAAATTCACATCGATGGTTTTTTTTCCCGGATGCGTATTTTGCGGGAGCGGCTCAGAAGGGTCCGCTGTCGTTATGCCGTACGAGAGCGCCCTCTAGAGGCGGAATAAAAACCATCGCTGACGAATCTTGTCGTGTTATTCGAAGTGTTTTTTTGATTCGTTTCGGACGTCTCGGTTTTTATTTGTTATTTTGAGCGTTCCCTTTCGGTTCTGTTTGGATGTAGAGCTTTTATTTACGTGGATATTTATGAATCGTTAATATATATTAACGACATTTTTACAGGACGGTCAGTGCTGTTTATTTGTTTAATAAAGTTCAGCGATTTTTTATTTTTTTTTCCTTTGAGTGTTCGTTTACGTTTTCATTCAGCATCGAGTTTGAAAACTATCGGTTGACTAATCGGTTATAGGCAGGTAGGTACCACCCGACTTACCTATCGGTATCTGTGAAATCCACGTCCGGTCGACCTCTACCCTGTAATGTAATGTATAATTACGTTTCTCATAAATGAATTCTAGAATTATGACTTGGCAAGGTTGTGTGTTGTAATGAATCGTTTCAGTGCTAATAATACTGCGCATGATGTGTGATCTCTATGATCGTTTTGGATTCAAATTTCTCTTTAACAGATTTTACTGGACACGTTGTAGAACAGCAGGTTGAAACTTTAAATACTCTGAAGCAGATGTGATTCTACAGTGATCATCAATATTTTCTTTTAAATTGGACGTATTTGTGACGTCCAATCAGGAATCAGAGTTCTGTAGCCTGAGGTATGAGGTTTGACTGAGCAGAATGAGAGCTGTGTGCAGATTATTCTTTGACAGATGGTGTGTGTGTGTGTGTGTGTGTGTGTGTGTGTGTGTGTGTAGGTACTATAATTCGAATATAAGGAAGAAAATCTGTTGAGCTTCATAGTTGCAGTGAAGATGTACTGTGTGTGTGTGTGTGTGTATTTATAGTGGTCACTAAGAAGATTCATTAGATTCATTACATAGATAGAGTGTGGCAATGAAAGTAGTTGAAGTATGTTAATAACGGGTAAAGACCTGTGTGCGAGAGTGTGTGTGTGTGTGTGTGTGTGTGTGTGTGTGTGTGTGTGTGTGTGTGTGTGTGTTCGTCCTCTGCAGTGAGCTGGCATAAAGCCATGCTCTGAGCTCTGATGTCCTTTCCGCTTACACAAATCCACACTCTCACACATTTACACCACTGCATTCTAGCTCTTTATCACACACACACACACACACACACACACACATATACACAATACACATATTTCTTGCACACTCAAACCTGTATAGCACTGTACACACAGTGCCCACTTCTTTCATTCGTGTGTGTGTGTGTGTGTGTGTGTGTGGAGTGGATGAGTGGGACTATTCTCTACCTCCATCTCTCTCTCGCACACACACACACACACACTGCTACTGAAGTGCCATCTATCATTTCCTCCCCCTCATGCACACATTCTTTAGTGTGCTATTTTCATGGACGCTACAACCCAAACCCAACATTAAAGAAATACTCCACCGCATCTTGAAGGAGTGATGAAATCGTTTTTACGAAGATACGAGTTTATCGATAAATTTGTTTATTGATCAAAAGTTAACATCTCCCCCTAGACTTCCATTCCGAGTTGACTGAAACCGCTTCTACGAAAAAAAAAACCCGTCAACGTTCTTGTGATTGCCAGCGACGCCGTATGACGCTAACCTCCATAACGACCCGGAAATGTTGGGCTGTTTATTTTATTCTCCCGGAACGTCACCTAGCGTCTACCTAGCGAACAGCGGTGGATCGCTTCATATATCTCAGCTACTGTACACTTTACATGGATCATTAAATCCAGTAACGTGTGCGAAATAATAGGCAGACATCATCAAACAAAGATAATCCACGTTTCAAAACATGAGAAAACTCCCGAGGGGCCAAATACTAGACACGGGACTATGGGACAAGGCTTAGAAATGGACGAATTTCAACACAAGGTGTATAACGACAAAATAATCAAAGACTCGAGTCAACACAGAGCACCTGGACACAATCAAGAAACATACCAATGGCAGGACTGAGGGTGAATAATAAAAGCGTATGGCCAAACGGTTCCGTTTACATGATAAGACTAATGCTAGCTCGCTAAAAAAATGTTTTCTGTTCACTCTGAATGTCTAGTTAATGTGGTAGTCAAGCTAGAGGTGTAGTGGCAACAGGTAAGAAAGGGGTACATCCTGTTGTGAAGCTGTCTGAAAGTGCGTATTGGAGTAAAACGGCGTATTTCCTGGGGTCGGCTCTAGACGTTAGAATGCAGGCACTCGTGGAGCGGTGGAAGTCATAACGATGAAGTTTGCGTATGACGTTGCAGTAGTGGGTTTTATCAGCAACAGTGATGAGTAAGCATACAAGGAGAAGGCGGAGCAGCTCACAATGGTGCGGAGACGGCAAGCTATCGCTCGATACTGATGAAATGAAGGACGATTGTTGACTAGTGACACCAATTAATGTCACCGTTTCAAAGTGGGTCTGAGTGCATGAGGAGAGCGGGTGCGGGTGCGGGTGCCTCTGACTGACTTTACGTCAGTGACTTATGATGGCGCCGAAACGATCGCATCCTTCGGGGGCTTCTGCGCGAAAGGCTAAACAGGCACGCGGAGAAAGAACGTGAGTTGCCGTCGTCTGTTTTGGAGCGATTGTAGCGTATTCTAAAAATAGACCGGGCCTTGTTCTGTCGGTCAGCGTTTGCCGGTTTATTCGGAGTTCAAAAGCGCGCGAGCGCCGTCGACGTGTCGAGACTGTCAGACGCTCCGAATTCGCGCGCGCAGTGACATTCGCGTCGGGATCGAAATACTGAAGGAAAAGTAAAGACGTTCGTATTAAAAGACAACGAGCAAACACACTGGAGCATTTTAAAAAAAAAAAGAGTACCTCGACTGTCTGTATATCTTCGAAATCCTGCTGATGCTTACATTACCTCTTTAACGTAATACGTCATTTAGTTTTCACGTCACAAATACTCGTTATATTTATGGAAAAATAATCATACGTTTTTATGAAGAAATGAACTATTCTTTCTGCTTAGGAGTTCGTCTCTGACTCCCACTAGCAGTTGATTTGTGTATATAGTGCGTATTTAAGGGTGTGTTACTGTAAAAACTACAACTAAAAATCCAGGCTGCCTTAAAAAATTTTAGTGAGTGTGGCTTAATAATAATAAACTGACTTACTATATAGATATAGAGTGGTGGCTTGGTGGTTAAGGCTCTGGGTTATTGATCAGAAGGTCGGGGGGGTGGGGGGGGTTCAAGCCCTAGCACTGCCAAGCTGCCACTGTTGGGCCCTTGAGCAAGGCCCTTAACCCTCTCTGCTCCAGGGGGCGCTGTATCATGTCTGACCCTGCGCTCTGACTCCAACTTCCTGACATGCTGGGGTATACGAAGAAAAGAATTTCACTGTCCTGTAATGTATACGTGATTCATAAAGACTCATTATATATATAAAAAAAAAAAGTTTAATCAAGTTAACTTAACATTTTAAAGTAATGGGAAAAAACCTACTCTCATAAGCGAGTTTGTCCAGGGCCTCCAGATGTCTAGAACCGGCCCTGATCTGGTTACTCATCTTGAGCCGAAAGTCAGAGGCTGGTTAATGATGGGAAAAGTCACGGCCCAATCGGACATTTGTCTTAAAAGTGATTAGTACAGAATTCTGACCGGGGACCACGGTGAGGGTGGCGGTGGATGTCAATATTGACTCCAGTTTGTCTTTAAAGTGTTCTCAGACAATCCTAAAATGGATTCCACACATTATGGGAACATTTTGTTCTTGCACAGAAACTTACCTGACCACGTGCCCCTCATATAGCCTACACTTCACTGAGGGGACTGTGGTCTCTCTCTCTCTCTCTCTCTCTCTCTCTCTCTCTGCATAAATCCTTATGTAGAAACTATTAAATGTGCTCAGTGACTCAGTGCTTTATTTTCTTTTGTCATTTGCCGTCGCTACTTTGTGTTCATTGCTTCCTTTTTTTTTTTTTTTCTTCCTTCAGTTAAAAAAAAAATGGCGCTCGCTCGCGCCGGCCGGGACATTGAACTGTGTATCGAAGTGCGCGCGCGGCACTGCTGTGCACGCGGAATCCCATTCGTCCCGTTCCTGTCTTCTTTCACCGGACAAAACCCTCACTCACTCACTCTCTCTCTCACACACACACACACACCTCTGTGCGTGTGTTCGCATCTCTCTCTCTCTCTCTCTCTCTCTCTCTCACACACACACACACACAAACACACACTGAGACGGGACAGAGATGGACCATGACAGCGACAGTGTGTTATAACCGGACGCGCGCGCGTGCGTGTGTGTGTGAGTGTGAGTGAGTGAGCGAGGATTTATATATATTTATATATTTATTTATATATATATGTATATTCTTGTCCGGACTTCATGAGGTAAGACCGGAGCTCCGTCCCAAACCGCATGCACCACACTAAACCGCACGACTAATAATAAATAGTAAGCCGTGTATATCCCAGGGTTCCTGACGTGTGCACGCGACCTCACTATTATCCAGCTATTAATTAGTACTCTGCAGTCTATGAGGCTTTTTGTTGTTGCTGTTGCTTTCATTGTCAAGGGCAAGTCCCGGTTAGAGTAGTGTGGGTGTTTTAACGTGCATGACACTGCAACTTCCCCAAGTCAAACTTGACTCGTTCCGGGTTATTTATTTATTTCTTTATTTCTTGATCTGTGATGGATTGACCGTGCGCGTGAGTACGACCCGCGCGCTGTCAACCTCCGCGCGCGGTGAAGAACGTTGCACTCCGGGCTCGCGCTCCCCTCAGCCCTGGCACTGCGGAGCTCAAGCTAACGGCTAATTCATACCGTTTTCACACTCCTAAAAATAGTTTGTGTGGAAATTTGAACTTGTGTTTTAAATGATTTGTTCGGGGTTATTATTTATTTTAATGTTTTTATTTATTTATTTGTTTATTTATTTATTTATTTATTTATTTATTTAAATGAACGTTTGTCGGTGTTAAACGACCATTCGATGAGAACGTGTTGGGCTCCTGGCCAAGTCTCTGCTTCCACAGCACAAAGTCCAGTATTTATTTAATCAACACCTGGAGTGTCACTCCATTAATATTGGCACCCTTTGTAAATTATGAGAGAAGAAGGCTGTGAAAAATTGTCTTTATTGTTGAGGAAAAAGTCACAAAAATACTCTGCTCTCATGGATATCAAACAATTGCAAACAAATCACAGGTGTATAATATATATATATTATATATATACACATAGACACCTTTGTTAAATATAGCTGTGCAACAATTATTACTTGACGTGTTTTTGAGCCTGGAATGAACTCAATATACCTCATGCAGTGTTGAGTTAACTCGTACAATGATGAATTAAGGTCATCCATAACACATTATACAGAATTAAACCGTACAGTAGTGTCATATATATGCAAAATTCTACCTTTTGCACCGGTGAATTATCCGTACAGGTCTGAACGAAGTCCCGGTGTTGAATTAACACCATCCGTACAGTGTTGAGCAGTGTTAACCCTTCGATTAATACAGCGACGGATTGACGTTTAGTGTTGTAGTAACTCCTGCGGTGTTGAATCTAGTTCAGATTTAACTGATGTTTATGGTATTGAACGGAACTGTCCTTTAATTAATCCATTGTGTTAATGAATTGAACTATCTCTTATGGTGTTTACTGGCATTAACCTTAACGGGGTCGTGACATGGTTTTTTTGTGTGTGTGTTTAAATTATCTTCCGTGAGGTGGAATTATAATATTAGTAACGTACAAAACTGATGAACTTATGACCAACCTGTTTGACTGAAACGATCGTTTTTTGTGTGTGTGTCCTTTATCCTTAATTCTTCATGGCTAACATCTTTGTTTATGAATTAATTACCAACGCTCCCTGGCATAACATATGCGGAACTCTTTTCAGCGACTGAGCGCCAGTGGGCGGGGCCAACGGCGAGATGATGTAAAAGTAGGAGTCGATGTCTTGTTACAGAGGCCGTCATATGCAAATATATTAGCCTATGACGTGTGACGTCACAAATCCCGCCACATCCAAACGAGCCGTTTTTGGAGCTATAAATAAATAAATGCTCTTTTTGTACTGAGAAGGACGTTTTAATGCTACAGTGACTTCTTCTGTCAGATTTGATTTCTCATGCTGCATTAACATTTTCAGTTTCTGAATGAATTCGAAACGCTCTCAACACTCCAAACAAACTGTGTGTATTGCACTGTGTGTGTACGTGTGTATCCTTGCGAGCTAATTATGTGCTAATAATTAAAAAACATGGCAAGCTTCTTGATTAATGAGTAGCCTAGTCTAATCACTACAGAGGGCTAACTCAACACTGTTAAATATCGTAACGCTGTAGGTGTTACGTCAGCAGGGGGGTGGAGTTGATGTGAAGGTGCTGTCAGACTTGAGATCAATAAACGTCTGCAGGTTAACGTAGGATAACGTTGGAGTTTGGGCTATTAAGGGTCCTCTGCTTGTGTGTGTGTGTGTGTATGTGTGTGTGAGATGCAGGTGTTCAGTCATGGATCTGAGGTCGTTGTTCTTGCTGCTGTTGCTGGTTCCTTTTTTCGCTGAGGGCGCTTCAAAAGATGGAGGCAAACCCAAGAAAGGCAAGAAAGGCAAAAAACCAGTCGTCTGTCCTTCGTGAGTCTCTCTCTCTCTCTCTCTCGCTCTCTCAATGTGTGTGTCTCTCTCTCTCTCTCTCTCTCTCTCTCTCTCTTTCACACAGTGATTCCAATTTCTTTTTCATTAATGCAGTAATGAATCAATCGTGTGACATCATGGTGACATCATCGTGCTGTATGGACCAGTCGTTTTTTTTGTGTTGACAGTAAAAAGTTTTTCATCATTTCTTATGTGCGTGGAACAGAATACACACACACACACACTCACTCACACGAGCCTGTCCTGTTGGCTCAGAAGTTCGTGCACTAATATATCAGGACTGGACTGAGCGAGTACCAATTTGACATTGTCTAAAAACTGGGATATTTTCAGCGCTATTGATTAAACAAACGAAAGATACTTATAAAGTGAATTACCAAGTTTCAGCATTGCTATGGAATTTTCCTTTTTAGTGAGGGTGTGTTTATTATCGTAATACAACACTAACACGCTAAAAAAACAAAAAAAACAAAGAGCACGCTACACTGTTAAAAATAAAGGTGCTGGAACAGGTTCTTTAGCGATGCCATTTGTTTTGCCTAAAGAACCTTTAGATTAATGGATCTTCGACCCGTTTGGTCAGAGAATTAAACAAAAGTCCACCAAAGACATAACGATTTTATGGCAAAAACAAAATGGTTCTTTAGGCAAGCAAAATTGCTTCTACTACAGCATTTAAAAAAAAAATTTTTTTGGTGTGTGTGTGATTTTGCAACAGGGGTTTTATTTTGTACCATCTAGAGCCAGTACATAAAATATCCAGGGAATAAAACACTTTGAGGTGTGCTCTTGATGAATACTGGATTAACTTGGATTGTTATATTGTTATAGGGCAAGCGATTAGACATCCTGGATCGGAAGCCGAGGTCTGATTAGAGGAGACCTAGAAAACGCTGGAAAAGTCTGACCTGGGATCGGAATGGACTAAACTGAGAGAGAACTGCATTTAAAAGCAGATAACTACTCTCTTATAGTCCAGAAGATATGTTTTCATTCATTTTGAAAGACAGTACAGGGGTCCCTTAATCAAAAGCGAGGAGACAGGAGTGGTGAGACGACAGCGCAACGACTACACTACAGTGGTCGGTTCAATGCGGAACGTATAAAGGGAACGCACTGACGCCAAACCAGAGTAATTCCTAATCAAAGACGAAAAACACAAGTCAAAGGGTCAAGGAAATATGGCAAGCAAATGCTTAGAAAGGCATGAAAACATTGACTAGACTTTACAGAGACCGTGAAGCAGCAGGGCTTAAATGCACACTAGTTAGAGATGAGCAGAATAACACAAAACAGGTGAACACAGTAGAGCAAACGACCGATGAGGGGACAGGGGCGGAGTACAATAAAGTACACTTTATTATAGAATCCCAAAAGCGTTCTCATGCCAGGGGGCAGAACATGACGCAAGGGTAATCCACGGTCAGAAGAGAAGACATGCGAGGACGCAAGTCACCGAGGCTGGGAGTTAAAGTTACGAAAATACACAATAAGACTTTGTAGACGCACAACAGAGTGTAAATAAACAAACAAATCGAGGACCTAGGACGGAACAGGTGCACACAATCGGGTAACAAACCAGTGGCATGACTGGGGCGGGGCGGAAACAGAAGGCAACATGAACAAAAGCAAACGATGTGAACCGTAAACAAAAACAACACAACTAATCTAACAAAATACTACATTTCATTGCTGCTGCTCCATGAACTGTAACTAATATAAAATAGATAACGACGTAAAGTAGCTAACGAACTATCTATGCTAATACAAAAGGAAAGCTAGTTTAAAATGTAGTGGTGCTACTGTTTTTAGAAAGGGTGTTAGTGGACTAGCTAGCTAGGAGTGTATGTGTGTGGAGCGTAACTGTCCGGGCGATTTTCTTTGTTGATTACAGTCAGTTGTCAGCCGAGGACCTCGATCGAGTTCCTGCCAATTCAACCAGTAACATCCTCAACCGCCTGCTCGTGACTTATGACTCCCGAATCCGCCCCAACTTCAAAGGTACTGCCGTTCATCAGCATAATACCTGCTTTGTATTTAGACTGGAACAGCAAGCTTATAATCTTTTAATTCTACACAGAGGCCATAAGGTGTAATCGGAATAGTGCATTACAGTATAATGATCGATTCACGAACGCTGTAGCGCCTCGGCGTGAGGGCAGAGCAACAATATTTACATTTCCAGAAAATCCAAAGTGGGCCGGAAAAAAAAAAAGTCGATCCGGACCCCTGTGTGTACGCAGATCTGACGAGTCCAAAGTACAGTTATAGATGAGCTCATTAGAGCTGTAATTTGGGTTTAGGATAGAGCCAGGCTCACACTGCGCAGGATAATTGGAAGCTCTCGAGTGTCACAAAACGGCCGGTGGGATCACAGTGCCGTGGAGGAGCGTGGAAGATCAGCGGCCCGCGCGTTCTCGTTCACAGCCATGCGTACACCAGAACATTCTTTATAAAGGTCAAATATTTGTGAGGACAGGTTTGAGCTGTAATATTCTGGAATCAATTTCTATTACACACCTAATCCAAAGTTAGGCTTCATTCACACAAAATGGTGGTGTGTGTGTGTGTGTGTGTGTGTGTGTGTGTGTGCAGGCATTCCAGTGGAGGATAAGGTGAACATTTTCATCAACAGCTTTGGCTCAATTCAAGAGACCACAATGGTAACCACGGCCATTTAAAAATATTATGTTGTGCCTTTTTAAAAAATGATGGATATTAATTGATCCAAACCATTATTCCATTCATCCATTTGTTATTCTAACCATCCGTTTATTCATCCATCCATCCATCTATTCATTCATTCATTCCATCCATCCATCATTCACCCAGCCATAGATCTATTAATTTAATCATTCAGCCAGCCATCCATGTATTCATTCAATCATTCATTCTTTCATCCATCGATCCATTCATTCATTTGTTTATCTATCTATCCATCAATCAATCTTTTCATCCACCATTCCATCCATCCATCATTCGCCCAGCCATACATGCATTTATTCAATCATTCATTCTTTCATCCACCATTCCATCCATCATTCGCCCAGCCATACATGTATTTATTCAGTCTTTCATTCTTTCATCCATCCATCCATTCATTGATTCATTTATCTATCTATCTATCTATCCACCCATCATTCACCCAGCCATACATGTATTCATTCAATCATTCATTCTTTCATCCATCCATCCATTCATTGATTCATTTATCTATATATCTATCCATCCATCTTTTCATCCACCATTCCATCCATCCATCATTCACCCAGCCATACATGCATTTATTCAATCATTCATTCTTTCATCCATCCATCCATTCATTCATTTGTCTATTTATTTATCCATCTATATTTTCATCCAGCCATCATTTAATCCATACATTCATTAATTTATCTATTTATCTATCATCTGTCTTTTCATCCATCCATCCATTCATTCATTTATCTATCTATCTATCTATCTATCTATCTATCTATCTATCCATCAATCTTTTCATCCATCCATCCATCCATCCATCTTTTCATCCAGCCATCCATCCAGCCATTCATTAATTTATCTATCCATCTATCTTTCCATCCATCCATCCATTATTCACCCAGGCGTCCATTCGTCCTTTCATTCACTGATCTATTTATTATCCATCTTTTCATCCATCATTCCATCCATCCATCATTCACCCAGGCATCCATTCATCCTTTCATCCACTTATCTATTTATTATCCATCTTTTCATCCATCCATCCATAATCTCTCTTCATTCATTCATTCATCCATTTTTCTAACCATCCATTCAATCATTCATTCATTTATCTATCCATTCATCTAATTAATTAATCCATATATTTAGCCATCCATCCATCTATTAATTCATCCATTCATTCATTTATCTATTTATCAATCCCTCCATCCATCCAGTCATCCATCTATGTCTTCATTCATTCATTTATTTGTTCTTCCAACCATCCATGTATTCATTTATCCACCTACCTAACCACTGATTGATTGATTCATTAATTCATTCATCCAGTTATCTATACGTCCCTCTATTAATGAATGAATTCATCCAGATATTTATCCATCCATCCCAAAATCAAACGCTGAAACATGACCACGTTGTTTGCTGCTTAAATATTTCTCAGTATCACAATAGTACGAAAGATCTTATTCGTATACATATATGATCTTTATTTATTCATTTTTTAAAGATTCTTTCTCTTCCTCCGTCCTCGTGTCTCGTTTATCCAGGATTACCGCCTGAACATTTTCCTGCGGCAGCGCTGGAACGACCCGAGGTTGCGTTTGCCGACAGACTTCAAGTCAGACGCGCTGACGGTGGACCCCAAAATGTTCCAGTGCCTGTGGAAGCCTGATCTGTTCTTCGCCAACGAGAAGAACGCCAACTTCCACGACGTGACACAGGAGAACATCCTGCTGTTCATCTTCCGCAACGGGGACGTGCTCATTAGCATGAGGTAACTGCCGTCTAACTGCTTCTGATTCACGTCCTTCCTCGGATATCTACAGTCTGCTTCCGTTTCCTTTCATTGGCTCATCATTGCAGCCCCCGCATGAATTCGGGTGGGTTTCACGTGCCGTGTATAATGAGGGTAACTTCAGGCGTGTCTCATGCATGTGTCATGTAAATGTGTAAGTAAAGGATTAGCGTTTCAGAGTAGCTGAGCGACAGGGACGTCCTTCAGCTACAGTCAGTTAGTATACATTAGATATATTCGCTTTATTAGGGTATAATGCACCGTTTGAAATACAGTGCTGTTTAGTTGTAGTGATTTAATTATGTTCCTAAACCTGCTGAAGACTCGATTATTATCGAGCCTTAAAAAGCACCGAGCTCCACCGTGATTACTACTTAAAAACACGAGTATTTTATGTACTGTATGTATGGGATTAAATAGAATTCGTAAGCCCACGCATGATTTTACTGGT